>NC_031989.1:24192986-24196096 GCF_001879085.1 Nicotiana attenuata
AGACGCTCCTCGCCGGCTCTGCCTGAAACCGCCGCCGGAAATCGCCCCACGGTGGCGGTGATCATCCAAACCCTTCCAAACTTATACCATAGCCCCTCTCTCACCTCCCCTCTCCAAAACCAAGCTTAGTTTCCCTCAAAAGTCTTTCAAACTCCTCGAATATACCAAACCCTAGGCGCCGCCGCCACCGTGCACGGCGGCGCCACCACCCTTTCACCACCAAACGACCCCAATATGTTCTCCCCAAGGCCCTCTTTCCAAATCCCAGACCAGCTTCTTTCGAATCCTCCTGCATCTCCTCGAATTTCAAATAAAAAAACTCGGCCTAAACCCTAAATGCTCCAAATCTCATCAAATTGATGTCAGACGACCTCCTCACCTCCTTCATGACGAATCCATCATCAGTAGCATTTGAACTTCATCGGAGCTGGTCAAATTTTAAATCTAAGAGGCGGCAGACCCCTAGGATTTTATTGAGTAAGTTTTCTTGGATTTTCTTCATTATTCAGATTAGTTGCTTTAGGGTTCGATTTTTATTCCTTCTTATTTTTTTATCAATTTGTCTGCATTAGAGGTTGAGTGTGTTAGTCTATTTCTTATTTGTTTGTTCTTTATCCTCTTTTAGTCAATAGTAAGAATTAGTTTGTTTGATAATTTAGCTGTGATTGACTTCTTTAAATTTAGGTTTAAGCATGTTTAGGGTTTAGTTTAAAATTTTTTTTTTTGCTGTCTTGTTTAGTGTTCTTCAGGTTAATTGATATTATTCTAAGTCTTCATAAGTCTATTCTAATTGGTTTGATTCTGTGTTTTGGTTCAGTTAACCACTGCAATATGATTTAGTTGTTAATTGTAGTCCATTGGTAGATTTGACTTCATGATGAATAAATTTGCCAGTTTGATTCTAGGGTCTGTTCAGTTCGATTTTAACCTTGACTGGTTAACCCTAGTCAAATGGATTGTTTGGTTATAGCTGATAGCCTTTAATTAGGGTAAAGGAGTTTGGGGTCATTTAGTATAGGTTAGTAATTTCAGAATAAATAAAAGGACAGTTTAGGTACTTTAGTCAAGGAATCTTGTAGTAACTGAAATTGGAAGCCCCTAGAACCTTCTAGATGGGGTTCCAATTAGAAATTCAAGAACTTAGCAACATAACTTGGGCAATAAGTCAAAAATTTTAAGGACTAACTAGCTAAAATCTGAAAATAAAACAGGGACTTAGGTGTAAATGAAAATCTGAAGGTAGCCCTGGGCTTTGCCTATAAAAGGGCACACCCATTGCCTTGTTTCACAAGTTTTGAACACCTGAAAAATCCCCCAAAAAATCTGGAAGCTCTGAAAAAATTTGAATTTCGAATTCCAAAAGCCAAATCTGAAATTAAGAGTTAGAAAGTTCGTTTAGATTTTATATCTTCAGAAAACTCCTAAAAAATACTGTTTTATTAAAGCTTTTCCTCAGAATAGTTTCAAACTCCAGTCATTAGCTCAATTTTTCTGCTTAAATAAGATGAAAATGGCATGTGTTTGGGTTGCTGAAGCTTAAGAAGTGTCCTGGATACAAGTTCGAGTCTCTTTTGGTTCAATCAAACTTATTTTGGTCATCTATTGGGTGCTGTAATTCTGTAGCTCATCCCTGGGTTTTGTGAAGCTATGTTGGTTTTAAAATTGTCCCTGTTGCTGTTGTTTAACATTGCTGATTGATCATTGTTGCTGCTGACTCCATCTCCTTCTTTTGTGTTTAAATTTCCAGGTACACCTCTTGTAGATCTCGAGCATTGAAATTGAAATAAAATGCTACTCGTTGCCCCTTGCCTGACGTCATTACTATTTTAGCTAAATCATACACTATTAGGATTATACTGTATGACTGTATTGGAAATCAGCTTGTAAATGTTTATGCTAGACTTAATTAGGATGGCTTGTATAACTTGGACTGAACTGGACTGTTTTCGAGATTGTTTAAACATTTTTTGAATTAGTTGTAAGCCATTTTCCTAATGACTCGAATGCTGTATGTAGAAGTTAGACTTAGATTGCTGTAATAGAATTTTAGAATCATGATTGGTCCATCTCCAGGTTTTCGTTGTATTCTGATTCGAGAGCTATGATTCAAACAATGAGTATATAGTTCACCAAAGCTCCAAATGCAGATTTTGACCTTATCAATGTTTGTAATTAGCTTTTATATTAGACATTAGTAACAATCAATGTTTTTTTTAGTTTTAATAATCAATTGAGCATATGGAACTTCAGTATGTAATTTGAATAGGCATGTTATTTTTAGAACCAGGAAATCTGCACTTATACACTAGGTTTGAGCGAACTTAACAGTCCAAGTTAATTGATAATCACTCTAGTTTAATCGTTGCTCCTTACAATTGTTCGTATTGGTTTATAGTTCAGTAATTCCACGTGAACGAAAAAATAGATGTTGTTGTTGATATGTGAAATAGTGCCCCAGTACTTCTCACTTAGATTTTCCAGTTTCATGCCTCATGTATAACGGTTTAATATTGAAACCATCTCAAGTAGTAGGCCAAGTAGCAGGCCCAGTGGTGCTGCTTCAAGTCTGTTAATATGAAGGCTGAAATTATGCCTGAAGCCCAGTTTATTGCTTTTATATTGGGTGGTGGTAATGAAATAAAATTGAACTATAAATTTGGGCCTTCGAGTTAGGTAGCGAATTCGAATTAAGAGGTTTTGCCCTTTTATTTGAATTCGGACTTGAATTTGAGGCTCGAATTTTGTAATGCTAATAATAGTCTCTTTTTAGGGTGGCCTTTAAATAAAACAATGAGATGAGCCTCGCCAAACAAAAAATGCATAAGTTGCGGGGCCCTCATTAAATGATCAACTAAAAATATTTTAGAAATTCGGGACATGCTATTTAGCGAATTTTCATGGCTTCCCGCAAAGATAATAATACGCTAGTCACTTTAGGTGCGAATTTTAATAATATTACTTTCCTAAACTCGGGTGTGCATTTCATGCGACCCAAATCCAAATCCCAAAATGTTGAATAAGAGGTGTCGAGGATCCGGGTGCATTTCAAGTGACGTGATCCAAAAACACGCTCTTAAACGGCGTTCACTTTCGTAAAAATACTAAAGCGG
>NC_031989.1:24200319-24200563 GCF_001879085.1 Nicotiana attenuata
CCGAACCCGGATCGCCTAAAATTTTTCCGGGATGTCAAATACAGTCTAAGGAGCCATAGTCACCGCCACGTCATGGCCAAATTATATTTTTTGATATTTTACGGCCGTAAAACTAGAATTCCGCCCGAGTCCCTATTTTTCGTGTGCTATAGCCCACGCCTTCCGCCGTGGGCCCGGACCCGGATCGCCTAATATTTTTCCGAGATGTCAAATACAGTGTAAGGAACCATAGTCACCGCCCCGC
>NC_031989.1:24205648-24205931 GCF_001879085.1 Nicotiana attenuata
AATTTTCGTGTGCTACAGCCCACGCCTTCCGCCGTGGGCCCAGGCCCGCGAACCCGGATCGTCTAAAATTTTTCCTGGCTGTCAAATACGGCCTAAGAAACCATAATCACCGCCCCGCCATGACCAAATTATATATTTTGGCATTTTACGGCCATAAAACTGAAAATCTACGCGAGTCCCTAATTTTTCGTGTGCTATAGCCCATGCCTTCCGCCGTGGGCCCGTTCTCCCGAACCCGGATCGCCTAAAATTTTTCCGGGATGTCAGATACAGTCTAAGGAGC
>NC_031989.1:24356052-24363624 GCF_001879085.1 Nicotiana attenuata
TACAGGTTTTTCCCAGATGATCTTGAAACATTTTGGTGTACAAGTAAAGATATTACCAGTGCATCATTATGTGGAGTCAATACGCCATCCACATCTGCATCATCAAACGTAATGCTTTCTTCCTCTAAGATATGTCGCACCGCTTCCCGTGGGTAATCGTGACTTTGGATACTTTATTTGCTGCTGTATACGTCACACCATTGATTTCTTCGCCCCCGCTTATAACATTAACAGTCCTTTTTGGAGAGGGCGGTTTAGGGGGCTCCTGCCTATTCTTCATGTATGCTTATTTACCTTTTTCACTGAATAATTCGGTGAGATATCCTTGCTTCAACAGATGATCAACTTCACCCTGTAGCAACCTACAATCTGCCGTTTTATGACCATGATCATTATGAAATTCGCACCAGTGATTAGGATTACGCCTGTTTGGATTCGATCTCATTTCTTTTTGGCCATCGCACTTTATCACCCATGCTTCTTAAAATAGCTACGAGCTCGGAAGTGCTTACATTAAAATTATAACCGCCAAATCGTGCCTTCAAGTTTCTATCATCATCTCGTGACTCTCGTGTGTTACGATCATTTCCATACCTCGATGATGAGCCTGATTCTCTATTTCTGGATCTATGGTTGTACCTTGAATGATCATGCTTTGACCGTGAATCTTTTCCAGCTGGGCCCATATATGGTTCGTACCTGTTTTTACCAGACATTTTTTCTGTTTCCGCCCGTCTTGAACTCACCTTTTCTTCTTTTTGAGATTGTGAGATAATATCTTCTTCGATCCTTAACTTCGTGCTATACCTGTTGTAAACGTCATTCCATGTCATTGCTGGGAATTCACGAAGACTTTCCTTGAGTCGCCTCGTGGCTTCTGAGCTTTTCTCATTCAAATTACTAGTGAAAGCTATAACTGCCCAATTATCTGGTACACGTGGTAACGTCATTCTCTCACGCTGGAACCTATCCACGAACTCTCTGAGCAACTCGGAGTCCCCTTGTTTGATTTTGAAAATATCCTCCATTCTCTTTTCGACTTTTTGAGCTCCCGAATGTGCTTTGATAAATGAATCTGCAAGCTTAACAAAAGAATTTATGGAATTTTCGGGTAAAAGAGAATACCATGTTAATGCTCCCCTAGTGAGTGTTTCACCGAATTTTTTGACCAATACTGATTCAATTTGGTCAAGTCGTTGCCTTTTACGCAGTTGTGAATGCAGTCACGTGGTCTCGTGGATCAGTTGTTCCATCGTATTTTGGAATATCGGGCATTTTGAATTTCTTTGGAATCGGTAGAGGAGCAGCGCTTGGCTTCCAAGGTTGCTGTGAATATTTATCAATATCTATTCCTTTGATTACAGGCGGTACTCCAGGTATTTTCTCTATGCGGTCACTTTGCTCCTTGAGCTGTTTCTGCAACGTTAAAACTAAATTTTGTAAATCAGAATTGACTAAATTACATGGTTCTCCATCTCGTGACTCATTGGGGATTCCGCCACTGCCTGAACTAACAAGCCCAGAACGAGGGTTTTCCAAAGTGTTGGTATTTGGAATTGGTCTTGATGGTGCAACAGGTAACTGGCTAGCAAAGGCCTCAAGAGCTTTATTGACCTGTCGAGCGATCAGCTTCTGCAAAGCTTCATTGATAGCTTCATCGCTGTCAAATTGAGCATTTACGTTTGAGTGAGATCCATCAGGAGTTCCTTCTCGAGACCGTCGAGGCGAGCTTTGTGGAGAAGGAATCGGAGTGTGAACATCTTGTGGGTCCCCTTGGAGTTGATAGTTTCCTTGGTTTCCTTGAGTGTTATCGTTAACATTTGACATGATTGTTGATGTAAAGAAATATGTTAGGTTAAGAAAGAATAGATTATCAGATTCCCGGTAACGGAACCAATTTGTTTAACCAAAAAATGGTATTTCAGTCAAAGCTTTATTTTTAGAAGAACTCGGGTTACTGATAATCGAAAATGAACAAAAAAAATTGATAACAATAAGATAGATAGCAGAAACCAAAGTAAATCAATATATTCAGTTGCTATTTCGTGTCCTTAGAAATGACTAGTCTTCTCCTTTTTATAGCTATCTCTAAGATATACGTTTTGCCTTTGTCATAATAAGGTAATTATAGTCAACTAAAGCATTAAATGCTACGTTACATAATCATTGTAATTTAATACAGATTCTCTAACGTTCTGAGTATTTAATGCTTATTAAATACTGTATCTGTACTCTCTTGTCCTGTCAGATTCATTTTCTTTAACTTTTAGATTATAATAGGTACGAGCACCGAGTCTTTTGAATATCTGCTCGTGCCTCTGCGTGTACCTCTGCTCGTACCTGTTGCAACTCGTTCCTCTTTGCTAATTACTCTTTGACCAGCCTTCATGTCATGACACGTCATCTTTCAATCACTTCAATATGTAAACTCGATTTTTCCCAATACAAGTTGTTTGAACAAGATGTTAGACAACATTTTTCCAGATTGATAATCATTAAACATTTGGAAAATTGAAATGGATTGAACTAGAACAGTTAATGGTTCTTAAAAGAAATTAATTTGAAAATAGTTCTGTGGAAAAATCAATATTTTTAAATTGAAAGGTCAAGATTTTGTCAAACTATACTGATTCTGCGTTGACAGATTTAATAAGTATAAAATTTATTTGGTCCTCCATGTTAGACTCACAAATACGAAATGAAAAAAAAAAAACATTCATCACAAAGTCATTTGTGTCTGGATCATTCTTAGATACCTTTTGATAATAAATACCTTGACAAATGGTGCATATAATACATGCAGGTCCTATTCAGAAAAGAACGAGAGACTCAATCATCGAACACACTGATATAACACCTCAAAATACATAAAATCGCCTCTGCTAGTTTGTTTTCACATTAAACCCCCCCCCCCCCCTCCCCCCCCATAATATAATAATAATAGAAAATAGATGCAAGAAAAAGAAAGATTGACTTCACATTTCCAAGAAAGTTGGTAAAGGACCTACTCAATTAATTGCACCAGAGAGTTTTCCCACTTAATCCCTGCTTTCTTTTCTTTATAATTAAATTGAGGTTATGGTTATGCACCGATTATATAACAGATTTTTATCCTATCCGTTAATTTTACTTACAATAACATGTATTAGTCATATCAAATCATGATAGGATAATTCGAAAAATAAAATAGTAAAATGCTATAGCCAATTAATTTAATTAATTATTAGTGTAAAAGTTCTTGTAACTTAAACTCTTTCCTATATCCTTCTATTCAAATGCAGCCATAGTCGAACTTCTGCTCAGCCCGCATGGATGGACTGAACACCTCACTTCAATAAATGCAATTAAATGTATGCCCAGGTTTCCAACTAGACCTCAACTTTTTTATTCTTCATTTCATTTTCTTTTCCTGATCAGAGTACTATTTTATGGAGGGAGAATGGCAAAGTATCCTCTTGACGTTTATTATATTAATTATTATACTAGTTTGTAATATGAATATTTTCTCCCATTCTTATTTGCTTCCAAAAGATATGGAGAGGATACATATATATTAAAAATCATCGGTTTTGTATTAATAGTAATTATCAAGGGGCTTTGATAAATTTGCTAGCCCCACATGCCAATCATGTGTTAGGTTAGGATAATCTTTTGGAGAAACTTTTTAGATCTTTTGGTCTAGATACAATATACTATAAAACATAATGGCTTCTTGTCTCATGTGTAGTTAATTATAACTCCATAAACCCAAAAAAAGAAGAAGGTATCAATCATATCTATGGGACTAAATCTTTCTAATCATACGTAGACAATATGTAAAGCTCACATTATAGTTTGGGAATTTTCTTGCACTCAACTGGCAATTGAAAGATCAGAAATATCAGCCATGTGGTAGGTTTTGATCAAAGCCTGGCTAATTTACTACAGGGCATTCCTTGCCAGTTGCCACCTTGATATATATTAGTTACTCATTTGATTGAACGTTTGGCTGATCGGACCAAAAAAACGTCATAAAATAAAAAGGTAAGAGAAAATAAAATAGTATAACGTATAAACTCTTGGAAAACTTGGAGAATTATTTCTTCAGTAAGAATGGCAATATCTAGGGATTGTTTTATTGGAAGCTTAATTTTTTTTGTTTATCATTATCTAGAACTTGGTGCTTTTATTTATACACATTTGGTTCCCAGAATAAAATCTTGCAACAAATTCAAAGCTTAATATCAGAAATCAAATAGAAGAATTAAACCAAATAGCCGCCTACCTAACAACTCAAACTAAAATAATTGATGTATAATTTATGTATATGATTAGAAAAAGTAAACAATGAATGAATGTAACCAGCTATTTGCGTAAAAATTCTAATCAAATATTGTATTACTAATTCGGGTATAACTTAATTATAAGAGAATTCTATGTGCTATTTTATGGGATAGAATGTGGGCATAATAAGAACACGCATTAGCAATACATGTATAAGAATATCTAAAGATAAAGATGTTCATCCATGTATTATTATTCGCGTCATAACAATTTCCTTATTTAATAATCACTGCATAACAATTTATATATTATTAATCATCAAAAAAAAGAAAAGAAGAAAGCATGCATGAAGCAGATTGTACTGTAGGAGGAGGGAGGTAGGGCCCGGGTGGGCGGTGTCTCCGCCATACTCAGAATGGCCCCCGCCACCCTCTTGCTCAACTATTTAACAGCTAATATTGGATCTTTAAGTGACACATTGGGAACACTAATGTTGTACTACTACAGTACTAAATTTATTTTTCAATCTCTTCATAACAAATACTAATAATTTCAAAGTGATGTGGAGCCTAGTTGCATGTGAAAGAAATTACATAAAAATGTTAGGTGGATAGCGTGATTGGGAAACAAATGAAAGAACGTGTCGGAGCGGATGAGACTTCTCTTCCCTTAATTGGAGGTCTCGAGTTCGAGCCCTGGGTATGGAAAAATTCTTGGTAGGGAGCGCTTCCCCGAAAGGGGGTCCTACACTGCGCGAATCCGAATATAGTCGGTGATAATAGGCTAAATCTAGGTGATTTAACTATTGTTTATACTTCCGCTTGATTATATTCCAATGCCATAATATGACTAATTGAGGAAAAAATAGGCTCTAATTGTGAATTGTATAAATTGCAGATGAGGAGCTTATGTGATGCTTTCAAGAGGCTATTGGAATAATTTATGAGCAAGAACGACCCCTCGGATGATGAGTGCGTGCAAGGAGGAAACAAAGAAATGGAAGAAAGGATACTCCAAGTGCGCGAACAGATGCGCGAAGTACGCGCGAGTTCGCGCGTCATAAGGAGCGGAGGCAGAATGTTATTAAAAACGCGCGAAGCAATGCGCGAGCTCGCTCGTCTCCCAGTCCGAAAAAGAATTAGTTAGGGGCAAAATTGGAAATCTGGAGAGAACCACTAAACCTATATAAAAAGAAGCTCGCCCAAGGTTAGATGACGGTTTTTTTGGGAGAAGCGAAAGCAAGGTATCAAGAGGCAAGGAGGAGACTGGATCATCAAGTTCTTGTTTTCTTCTCTTTGTTTTTGCTAATTGTGATGAAATTAAACCATATTGTGTTAAACATTAGTATGAGTAGCTAATACCCATTGTTCTGGGGTCATGGGTAAAACATGAAAGTTGTTGTTTGACGTTTAATTCGATGAGTTTGGTTTGTCATATTGGATTGTTTATTTAATTCTGATCTTAATTATTTTGTTGAGTAGCTAACAGTGGAATACTATCTACGAATCTATAGTTGAACTCGAAAGTGGGAACTTTAGATTACATATAGAATTAAATAGAGCAAGTTCTTGAACCCGGGCCTCGGGGAACGGATTCGCAATTGGGATAGACATATACCCAATTGCCTTGCTCGGTTGGAATACAGGAATTGTAAATGCGTTCTTGTTAATCTTGATTCCATAGACATATAGGCATTGAGTTAGCTTGAACAGGTGAGTAAGAACTCGACAGATTCTTACAAGTAATATAAACCCTGTCAATCAATAATCCAGATAAATCAAATAGTCGTTTTAAACCAAGGACACAACCCCGATTGTTAACTAGCCTGTGACCCTAGAATACCCTCTCCAATTGTGTGTTATTCGAAATTATTATTCGTTCGGTTAATTGCTCTAGTTAGATTATTCCTTGATAGATTAGGTAGTAATACAATTACATCTCGATTTTGTGAAAAGAAATAAACCTCTTAGATAAATAAAGTAATTGAGTTTGAATCAGTCAACAGTTAATCATAAGTCTTCGTGGGAACGATACTCTGCTCACTACTTTATTACTTGACGATCACGTGCACTTGCGTGAGTGTTTTGGTCGCAACAGTCGGGCTCCAATGCGAGTACCGAACATCGGATGAAAAAAAAAGAAGAGAAGTTCCACAAAGTAATGCTTCTCAAATCTCAAACCCCACTCCCATGCTTTCTGTTAAAGCTTTTGTGTTAAAACACAAAATTAGAAAGACTGTTAGAAGAAAACTGGAACATCTGTAAACTATAAGAAATATTCCGAGTTCACAATTTGCTTGTGCGTCCTTAAGGAATTTTAACCCCCTCACACGTTGCCAAGGTAATGGATTAAATCCTCCCAGGATGAAACGAAATAAACCTTCCTGCAACAGTGGCAATACAAAATGCAGGATACCAACGAACTCAAAGAACGGAGCAAAATCACACTTACGAATTTAGAAGAGATTCTGCGAAAGAGAATGCAGGATTTTTCATAAGGAAAGAAGTTCTGTAATTTTTCAGTGAATGGAAAAAGAAGCCATGCCTCAAATTTTATAGGCAATTATCGGAAGAGGTGTGATGTCTGTTCAGGAAAAAGTGTCTGTTCAGGAGGGAAAATTCCGTTAAGCAACGTTCAGCAAAGGCTTGGCTTAATTCCGTTAAGTAACGTTCAGCAAAGGCTTAATTCCGTTAATGAAATGACTGGCATTTAATTAATTATTAAATAATTAATTAAAGAAATTTTGTCCAAAAAATAATTTTATCGATCATTTGACAAATCCAAATCCAAAGCCAAAGCCAAAGCCATAGCCAAGCGAGCGACGACGACGACGCGAGGGTTCATTCTCTTCAACTCCTTTTAAGAGCTCTAAGAAGTGATCATATATATATACACACAAATGTAGTTGTCCCTCACCAATGAGGGATAAAGTTCATTTGACAAAGCTCACTTGATTCAAATTTTCCAAATTTTTCATTTCTCTCCATTTTATTTCCCACCAATTCCAAATTCACACTTCTAGTCTTTAAAGCCCAATGGCTTAAAGTCCAACAATCTCCCACATGAATGGGAATGACTGTAACAAGAATGAACTTAGATGAAAGCTGTGTGATTTGCAAGTAAGGATTAATTGCATCTGGATAAGTAGGTTTCCCTATGAACTTTCCGTAGTGAGCATATGTCGGATATACTCGGTCAATCGGTAGATTTGATATCTTTGAACCGTCGAACTTTAGTGTATACCTAGACAACCATATGTCACACAACCAATCCTTGACCATCTTTTGGTTCTCATTGTTGTGTTCGTTT
>NC_031989.1:24365051-24470399 GCF_001879085.1 Nicotiana attenuata
TTTTCTACCAGCTATTCTGCCTCGTTTCTCGAGCCAAATGATTTCGAAACTCGTATTTTCTGCCTCCAATGGATTCCTTGTGAAATTCTAGTCAAGTTAGGCTTTTGAATCACTCAATTTGACCTTATAACGAAGGAGATATGTAGGTTTTAATATTTGCAAATAGTACAGATTTTTAAATACGCTGCTAGTGGCAATTTCGTAATTAAACTGAAAAATCTGGCAACCTAATTCTTAGTAAAATGGCCATAAAATCCTCATACGATGTCCAAATTCAATGATTCTTTTTGCTACAGGTCCGTAATTACGATACGGATCTAATGCTTCAATCAAAAACGAAACCGGAGCTCATTTGCTCAAAATGATATCATTTATACTTGAAGAAACGGCGTCGAAACATAAGAAAAACAAGCACAACACAACCCAAACCTATCTGAAACTCACCCGAGGCCCTCGGGACCTCAACCAATAATTCTAACAAGTCATATATCACTACGCAAACTTAGTCGAACCTCCGAAACACCCAAAACAACACCAAATCAACCTTGAATACAAGCCTATTAACTTCTAAACTTCTAACTTTCACCAATTCAAGCCTAATTCTACCACGGACCTCCAAATTATATTCCAGACATACTCCTAAGTCTAAAATCAACCAACGAAGCTAATCGAATCATAAAAATCCAAATCCAAATTCGTTTACTCATAAGTCAACTTCCGGTTGACTTTTCTAACTAAGAGACTAAGTGTTCATTTCACTCCAAAACTACTCCGAACCCAAACCTACCAACTCGATACAACTCAACACAGCTGAACAACATATAAATAAGCATAGATGGGGAAAATATGGCTATAACTCTCAGAACGAACGATCGGGTCGTTACAGTAAGGGGCAGTTGTTTGGTAAATAATGCCATTTTCCAAACATATTTCTTCAAAAGGAGATTCATATTCGCCACCCCTATCACTTCTTATCATTTTGATCTTTTGGTTTAGTTGTGTTTCAACTTCACTCTTGTATTGCTTGAAAGCATCAATTGCCTCATCTTTACTATTAAGTAAATAAACATAGCAATATCTCGTGCTATCGTCAATAAAAGTAATAAAATACTTTTTCCCACCGCGAGATGGTGTTGACTTCATGTCACAAATATCTGTGTGAATTAAGTCTAAAGGACTTGATTCCTTTCAACGGACTTATAAGGATGCTTAGCATACTTTGATTCCACACATATTTGACATTTGGAATTAATGCAATCAAATTTTGGCAATACTTCTAAATTATCATTTTCCGCAATGTTTTGAAGTTGATGTGACCTAAGTGTGCATGCAATAAAGTGTTTGACTCAAGTAAGTAAGAAGAAGCATTAACTTTATTGATAGGAACTGCTATTACATTTAGCTTAAAAAGGCCCTCATTCAGGTAACCTTTTCCTACATACACATCATTCTTACTTAGTACAACACTATTAGAAACAAAAATACATTTGAATCCATTCTTGACAAGAAGTGAGGTAGACACAAGATTCTTGCGAATTTCTGGAACATGGAGGACTTGGTTTAGAGTCACAATTTTTCCCAACGTCATCTTCAATGCAATCTTGCCAACTCCTTCAATTTTGGCTGTAGACGAATTTCCCATGAAAATTGTTTCGTCGGGTCCTGAGGGGGCATAGGAAGAAAATAACTCCTTGTTAGCACAAACATGGCGGGTGGCCCCAGAATCAATCCACCATTCTTTAGGATTTCCTACCAAGTTGCATTCAGACAACATGGCACACAAGTCCTCCATTTATTCAGCATTTTCAACCATGTTAGCTTGATTCTTCTTCTTCTTATCATTCTTTGGTGCACGACAATCCACGGCCTTATGCCCAGATTTTCCACAGTTGTGGCAATTAACCTTGAACTTTTTCTTGCTAGGGTAATTCTTTGGTCCAGAAGCCTTCTTTCTCTTCTTATTTTGTGGCGCTTCCTCAACAATGTTAGCCCTTATTATTGTCGATTTTCCACGTGACTTTTTTTCAGCATTTTTGTTGTCTTCTTCTATCCTCAAACGAACAATCAAGTCTTCAAGTGTCATCTCCTTCCGCTTGTGTTTTAGATAGTTCTTAAAGTCCTTCCACAACGGAGGTAACTTCTCAATGAAAGCGACGACTTGAAAGGCCTCATTTATGACCATACCTTCAATAATAAATTCATAATTAATAACAAGATAAATCTTATTAATAAAATTACTGATTCGGGTCATACCTTCAGCAAGGAGGTCATGCACAATGACTTGTAATTCTTGGACTTGAGTTATGACCGACCTAGTGTCAATCATCTTGAAATCCAAAAACCTTGCAGCCACGAACTTCTTAAGTCCGGCATCCTCAGTCTTGTACATTTTCTCAAGCGCATTGCATAACGCTTTTGAAGTTTCCATGACACTATAGACATTGTACAAGCTATCTTCCAAACAACTCAAAATGTAGTTTTTGCACAAGAAATCAGAATGTTTCCATGCTTCAGTTACAACAAATCGTTCGTCATCCGGAGTGTCTTCAGCTAGGACTGGAGGATCCTCCTTGATGAATCACTGCAAACTTAACGTAGTAAGATAGAAGAGCATCTTCATTTGCCAACATTTGAAGTCAATATCGGAAAACTTTCCGGGTTTTTCTGCTGGTGCCATAGCATGAGCAAGAGTTGAGCGGCTTGACGAGGCAGCAACATTCGTAACAGTAGCACCCGTTCCCGCAATATTTCCATTAGTTTGGTTTACATTCGTCATGTTTCTTTAGAGTTGGAAACAAAACAGAACTTTGTTAAGTCAGTGAAGTTTTGATATCTTCAAACTGAATACCAAACCAAACATACAACACGTAACAATGGTGAAGTTTTTATATACTTCAAACCCGTACGTTTATTATTCCGGTAAAGTTTTGATATACTTTAAACCGGACAGAATAATTATTGGAGTAGAAAGCACGAAGGCTTTAGTCTCCAAACCAGAATACAAAATATAGATAACAGTTTGATATATATTTCAACACAGAAACGTTAGTTAAAATTCCTTAAGTTTGTTAAAGCTTCTGTGTTAAAACACAAAATTAGAAAGACTGTTAGAAGAAAACCGGAACAACTGTAAACTATAGGAAATATTCCAAGTCCACAATTTGCTTGTGCGTCCTTAAGGAATTTTAACCCCCTCACACGTTGCCAAGGTAATGGATTAAATCCTCCCAGGATGAAACGGAATAAACCTTCCTGCAACAGTGGCAATACAAACTGCAGGATACCAACGAACTCAAAGAACGGAACAAAATCACACTTACGAATTTAGAAGAGATTCTGCGAAAGAGAATGCAGGATTTTTCAGAAGGAAAGAAGTTCTGTAATTTTTCAGTGAATGGAAAAAGAAGCCATGCATCAGAATTTATAGGCAATTATCGGAAGAGGTGTGATGTCTGTTCAGGAAAAAGTGTCTTTTCAGGAGGGAAAATTCCGTTAAGCAACGTTCAGCAAAGGCTTGGCTTAATTCCGTTAAGCAACGTTCAGCAAAGGCTTAATTCCGTTAATAAAATGACTGGCATTTAATTAATTATTAAATAATTAGTTAAATAAATTTTGTCCAAAAAATAATCTTATCGATCATTTTCCAAAGCCAAAGCCAAAGCCAAAGCCAAGCGAGCGACGACGACGGCGCGAGGGTTCATTCTCTTCAACTCCTTTTAAGAGCTCTAAGAAGTGATCCTATATATATACACACAAATGTAGTTGTCCCTCACCAATGAGGGACAAAGTTCATTTGACAAAGCTCACTTGATTCAAATTTTCCAAATTTTTCATTTCCCTCCATTTTATTTTTCACCAATTCCCAATTCACACTTCTAATCTTTAAAGCCCAATGACTTAGCCCAATGGCTTAAAGTCCAACACTTTCTTTCTTCATACTTCTTATGGCTTAAAGAGTCCAACACTTTCTTTCTTCATACTTCATAGTATCAAATTCTTGGCTTTTTTGGCCCTATATTTTGCCAGCATAAAGATATTTTTCTAATGTAAACTACTTTCATGTCGGTTTTGCTTTCAAAAGATCTATGTATGATAAAGATATTTTATTTCATTTTCTAATGTTTTTCGGAAAATGAAGTAGAGATTTTGTTCATCGATCATCATTCTAAACACAGGGATCCCGATGTTGTGATAAAAGATTTGCAAGTCAAATGAAATTAGTTTTGAAAAGACAAGATTATACTCTCTATTTTTCTCGCATTAATATTTAATATTAACATCAGATTACTTTAACATACAAGTATAATTCTGAAAACAATGTTAAATGAAAGCAATTAATTACTTAATTCTCACGAGCACAAAACAAACCTTACACGTATATAAGACTCTTCGTATTAATTTCATAATTTGTATTGGCGCGAAAGGTTCCAACTAGCGTCTAGATTGATATTTGGTCTATTGGAGCAAGGCAATTCCGACCTTTCTACAAATCTAAAATTAATTAACTATTGCGATGTCCAATTATGAGAAATATGGTAGAGGAAGATGAAGAAAATCAAATATTCAACACTTTCTGCTGACAATCTTCACCTTTTCTCATTAATAATCATCCAGAAATATGGTGTCTTCTTTGACCTTAAGATTAGACAGTTTCTAGAGTTTTCATCCACAAGTCTTAATTATTTTTGACCTTAAGTCTTACTAATTCTCTTGTCAAGCAACTGTATACCCCAAAATAAAAGGAAATTGTGGGTAGATTTAAGATGGTCCCTTAGATATACTCTTATTTAATTTGGTCCTTTTGGGGTAAAAACTTTTTGCACCAAACCAATAGGTGTATGTTGTCACGGGGGCGTTTTTGGACAGTCCAAAGTCACACTCGCGCGACAGTCAAGTTGCGCACTTGACTCAGCCTTTCCCAAAACTTAGCCAAATTTTCAGCAAGTTTGGCCTTAACGAATTTTTGGCAACAATTCAATAAGAACACAAGCGAATACGGAAAAATCCCAACCCTTGTATTAATTTCGAAAATATACAAAGGAACCCTCACTTGACTATGATCACAAGTCGATCACAGCCCCACTTTTGACAAAGAACACAAGTCGTTCTTTTGCCAACACTAACACATGCCCAATGCCTAGCCTTAGTCCCTTTTGAAACACTTAGAAACCCTCATGTTTCTCTCTTGTTTCCCACAAAAGTTTTACATGAAATTGCACACACAAATCTGACTAAGTCCAAAGGCACCTATTTATAGAACATAGGTAGCCTTTAGGACTTGACAGCACATGGACACTTGTTGTCTACAGCTTTTGCCACTTGTCGGGCTAAGACTAAATCAATTCCTAACTTGTTGTTGACATCCCCAACTACTTAGGCCATGTTATGCACGAAATTATAATGGATATAAGCATAAATCAGTCATGGCTACAAGAGGTTATGAAAAGGTAACCGCCAACTGCTTTGGCATGTGCATTGCATGTGCCATTTTGACTTGGCCAGCTGATTCACGCCCAAGGCTTGCATTGCGCCCAGCATTGGCTCATCTTGACATTGCTCCGCACCAATGTCTTGCCCGCAACCTACCGCCCATGATTTTGCCGCACACGCCCGACGCCACTGCCGCCCGCACATGTCTTGGCCGAGTTTGTGCCTTGCCCATGTCAACCCTTGTTTCACCCGTGCCATTGCTTGTATTTTCCTTCACATAGCCTTGTCTTAGCTATTGAAAACCTTTGCCATCATTCTGTACTCCCACATTTTAGCTTATCCCGTACTTGTAGCTGCCATAACCCAAAGTGCCCGTGCCACTGACTTTGGCGCGCATGCCATGCCATGCTGTCACGACCCGGATTTCCCACCCTCGGAGTCGTGATGGCGCCTACTAATGTGAGCTAGGCAAGCCAATTATGTGAACAACTTACCTTTTTACCCATCTTATACTCATTAACAATTACGAAGTAATATCATTTAAGCAGCGGAATTTAACATAAGCGGAGAAAAAGCAATAAGTTAGCTGAACATGAATCCAATACAACTGTTTAAGTCTCGACTTCCCAGAACTGGTGTTACAGTTTCACAGACGGTCTAAGAATACTACAAATAAAGGGGCTGAAAGAAATAAATACAACACTGTCTCTAGAAATGTATGAAAGAAACAGGAATAGTAGATAGAAGGAGACGCCAAGGCCTGCGGATGCCTGCAGGACTGCCTCGGGTCGCCTGATGAGCAAGAATCAGCAATCCCACTGCGGTCCGAAGTCTACAACACTGGGGTCTGCACAAAAGAGTATAGAGTGTAGTATCAGCACAACCGACCCCATGTGCTGGTAACTGCCTAGCCTAACCTCGGCGAAGTAGTGACGAAGCTAGGACCAGACAACCAAATAAACCTGTGCAATTTAACTATATACAGCAAAAAAGAAGTATAGAAAGAAACATTCATATACAGTCAAGTATGGTAGGGGAAAAACATGCTACGGGGACACATCGAATAGTAACAGAAGAGCAACAAGTAAATATGAGGATCACCACAGTTCAATTGAAAATAGAAAGGGAAATCATGCTGCGGGGTACAATAAGTATCAACAGGAAATCAGCAATTTAGTGTAGAGAAACCGTAACACAGTTATCAATCAAATTTAGGAAATCAAAGACAAGTGCACGGCATCACCCTTTGTGCTTTTACTCTCTCACCAAAACAATACACGGCATCACCCTTCGTGCTTTAACACTCTCTCACCAAAACAATACACGGCATCACCCTTCGTGCTTTACGCTCTTCCTCACCCGAACAACAATCACTAGGAAAATAGGGTAAGGGAATCTATAACCTCGAAATAAAACCAAATAACAATAAAAAATCAGTAAATAAACGTAAAGGACAACATAACTCAATTATCAGCAAGAATCAGGGAAATCAAGGACAAGTACACGTCACCACCCTTTGTACTTTTACTATCGTCCTCACCATAAGAATCAATACAATAGGCACGGAATGGTACATTGTGCGGCACGGCATCACCCTTCGTGCTTTACACTCTTTCCTCACCATGAAATCAATATAATAGGCACGGAATGGTACATCGTGCGGCACGACATCACCATTCGTGCTTTACACTCTTTCCTCACAAAACAAAACAATGCACGGCATCACCCTTCGTGCTTTAACTCTCTTCCTCACCCAAACAACAATCACAAACAATAGGGCAAGAAAATAAAGGAAATTTGCAATAAGAATCCCGGTAAGGGAGCAACAAGTCAACAATTAAATCCCGGCAAGGGAACAACATCAATAACATCCACATCCTGGCAAGGGAGATAACAAATAAATCAACAATAGCCCGGCAAGGGTGACAACATAATGATCTCTTCTCTTTCTCCCTTTTACTTCACAATTCACTTCACAACTCGAGCCAATGCTCTAGAGGTTCAATTATCACTTTTACCTTCACAGCTCATTTCACAACTCGAGCCAATGCTCTAAAATTTCAATTATCACTTATACTTTCACAATTCGTTATACAACTTGAGCCAACGCTCCTCAATGTTCATAGGTCACAATTCTTTCCACAAACTTTATACAACAATTAGAAACCATCACCAAGGCATGAAAGATACAACGAAGTCATGATAATCACAATATAAAGACTCACGGGCATGCTAGACACCAACGTATAGATACTCGTCACCATGCCTATACATCGTACTCAACAATTACCACATAGCAAATAAGACTCAACTCCTAATCCCTCAAGCTAAGTTTAGACCAAACACTTACCTTGATGCCTCGAACATAATTCACGATTCAGTTTAAGCTTTACCCCTTGATTCCATCACCAATTCGCTCGTATCAAGTCACAAGTTACTTAATTACATTAATAAACGCTAAATGAATCAATTTGAATGCATGAAAAGATGAATTTTCCAAATTTACCCAAAAAAGTCAAAAATTCGCCCGGGCCCACTGGTCAAAAACCCGAGTTCGAACCAAAACCCGATTACCCATTCCCCACGAGAACCCAAATATATAATTTATTTTGAAATCGGACCTCAAATCGAGGTCCAAATCCCCAATTTTGAAAAACCTAGGTTTACCAAAAACACCCAATTCCCCCCATGGAAAATCCTTGATTTTAAGTTGAAATCATGTTAAAAGATGCTATAGAATTTGAAAGAAAGTTAGTTAAAAATGACTTACAATTGATTTTGGAATAAGAAATTCTGTGTAAAATCGCCTAAGTGTGGTTTGTGTTTGAAAGAATATGAAAAAATGGGTTTAAAATCGCTAAGTATAAAATTGCAGCCAGGTCTCAGATTTGGGGATTGCGAACAGGGGTTCGCAATTGCGAAACCAACCTCTGCTGGCTTGGAAATGCGGAAAAAAGTTTGGAATGCGAACCCGGGAATTGCGAAAAACAGTTTGGGAAATGCGAAAAAAGCCTGGGAATTGGCGAAAAAATGTTTGGGAAAAGGCGAACCTCGGGAATTGCGAAGAAAATTTGGGAAATGCTAGTCTGCAGGCCTGCAATTTCTTAAGTCCAAAATTTCACCCCGTGGCCTATCCAAAAACTCACCCGAGCCCTCGGGGCTCCAAACCAAATATACACACAACCTCAAAAACATCCTACGGACTTATTCGCGCCGATCACATCGCCAAAATAACATCATAAACATCGGATTTTAAACCTCAAAAATTCATGAATTCTTTCAAACTTCTTAAAACATCAAATTTGCATTTAAGGCGAATCACGTCAAATGATATCCGTTTTTTATCAAATTTCACAGAAATATCTTAAATCATATTATAAGACCTGTTACCGGGCAGCCGGAACCAAAATACGGACCACGATATACCAACATGTTCTAATCGAATTTCATTCTTCAAATTTCCCTAAATAAATTCAGAAAAAACAATTCTCTTAAAAATTCATTTTCTCGGGCTCGGGACCTCGAATTCGTTCCGGGCATACGCCCAAGTCCCATATCTTTCCTACGGACCCTCCGGGACCGTCAAACTACGAGCCGGTCCGTTTACCACAAAACCGTGACCGAAGTCAAATTAACTCATTTTATATAAGCCAAATTTTACCATTTTTCACAGATTTTCATATCTTAAGCTTTCCGGTAGCGGCCCGGACTGCGCACGCAAATCGAGGTGACTTTAAACGAGGTTTTCAAAGCCTCGGAAACACAGATTTTAATTTAAAGCAAGTGATGACATCAAATTCTCCACCTCTAAAACAACCGTTCGTCCTCGAACGGACAGAAGAAAGAAGGAAATACCTGATTCGGGGAAAAGATGTGGATAAACGGCTCCGCAATATCAGACTCGGGACTCCCAGGTCGACTGCTCAGGAGGCTGAACTCATCCACTGAACACGAACAGAAGAAAAACTCTTCGATCTCAACTAACGAATCTTCCGGTCTAGAATAGCTACCGGCTCCTCCTCATAAGACAAGTCCTTGTCCAACTGACAGTGCTTGAAATCTAACACGTGGATGGATCGTCCGTGATATTTCCGAAGCAATGGGGCACACATGGAAACACTAGATGCCAGACTGATAGCCAGGCAGCAATGCAAGTCTATAAGCCCACCTCTCCACATCGCATCAAGAGTCTCAAACGGGTCAATGAAACCTAAGGCTGAGCTTGCCCTTCTCCCAAA
The DNA here is from genome assembly GCF_001879085.1 of Nicotiana attenuata. Classification (NCBI taxonomy): domain Eukaryota; kingdom Viridiplantae; phylum Streptophyta; class Magnoliopsida; order Solanales; family Solanaceae; genus Nicotiana; species Nicotiana attenuata. The sequence continues at coordinate 24,374,720 of NC_031989.1, forward strand.
TCTCATCACGCCTTCATTAGGTGACACTCGAAGCAGTACCCGCCATCACGACCATGAATGCCAAATCACGAACCTTGCGGTCGGCGTAACTCTTTTGCTTGGACTGAGCTGTACGAAGCCTATCCTGAATAATCCGACCTTGTTAAGGCATCCTGCACCAGATCCGTACCCAACAACCGAGCCTCTCCCGGCTCAAAACCATCCAACCGGAGACCGACAATGCCCTACTATATAAAGCTCATAAGGAGTCATATGGAACTCGACTGGTAGTTGTTGTTGTAGGCAAACTCTGCTAAAGGCAAAAACTGATCCCATGAGCCTCCAAAGTCAATGACACAAGCTCGAGCATATCCTCCAAAATTTGAATAGTCCGCTCGGACTGCCCGTCCGCCCGGGATGAAATGCTGTGCTCAACTCTAACCGTGTGCCAACTCTCGCTGAACTGCTCTCCAGAAACGTGAGGTAAACTGCGTACCTCGGTCCGAAATGATAGACACGGGCACACCATGAGGGCAAACAATCTCCCGAATATAGATCTCAGCTAACCTCTCTGAAGAATAGGAGACTGCCACAGGAATGAAATGTGCTGGCTTGGTCAGCCTATCAACAATGACCCATACTGCGTCGAACTTTCTGTGAGTCTGTGGGAGTACAACAACGAAATCTATAATGATCCATTCCCACTTCCACTCGGGAAGCTCAATCCTCTGAAATGAACCACCGGGCCTCTGATGCTCGTATCTTAACCTGCTGAACAATTCAAACAGCCGAGCCACATACGCAACGATATCCTTCTTCATTCTCCTCCATCAATAATGCTGCCGCAAAATCCTTATAAAATCAACTCTCAGAGTCCATTCCACATTAGGCACACAAACTCGACCCTGCAATCTCAAATCTCATCATCACCCAAGTAATCTGCTTGGCAACTCCGTGCTGCACCGTGTCTCTAAGGACACACAAATGGGACCATCATACTGCTGGTCACGGATACGCTCCAAAATGAAAACGAGACGACCGTTGCAAGCTAAACACACGACTGGGCTCAGAAACATCCAGTCTTACGAACTGATTTGCTAAAGCCTGAAACATCAAGGCAAGCGGTCTCTCATCGACCGAAATATAAGCAATTGACTGTCCATACTGGGTACTTCCTACTCAAAGCACTCGGCCACCACATTGGCCTTTCCCGGATGATATAAGAGTGTATATCATATCTTTCAACAACTCCAACCACCTCCTCTGCCTCAAATTCAACTCCTTTTGCTTGAACAAATACTGAAGACTCTTGTGATCCGTGAACACCTCACATGCCACGCCATACAGATAATGCCTCCAAATCTTCAAAGCGTGGACAATGGCTGCTAACTCCAAATCATGAACTGGATAGTTCTTCTCATGAACCTTCAACTGCCGTGAAGCATAGGCAATGACCTTGCCATCCTGCATCAATAACGCACCAAGTCCAATACGAGATGCATCACAATATACTGTATAAGTCCCTGAACCTGTGGGCCAAACCAACACCGCTCCGTAGTAAGAGCGTCCTGAGCTTCTGAAAGCTCGCCTCACACTTATCCGACCATCTGGACTGGGCACCCTTCCGGGTCAACCTGGATACCCTCTGCTGACACAGGAATGCAACTGAACTCAACCAGAACTCACACTTCAAAAACTTGGCGTACAACTGACTATCCCTCAAAGTCTGAAGAACCACTCTAAGATGATGCTCGTGCTCCTCTCGGCTGCGTGAATATATCAAAATATCATCATGAAGACTATCGCGAACGAATCCAAATAAGGCCTAACACTCAGTTCATCAAATCCATAAGAGCTGCTGGGGCATTTGTCAACCCGAATGACATCACCAAGAACTCATAATGCCCGTACCGAGTGCGAAAAGCTTTCTTAGGGACATCGGATTCCCTAATCCTCAATTGATGGTAGCCAGATCTCAAGTTAATCTTTGAAAATACCTTGGCACCCTGAAGCTGATCGAACAAATCATCAATCCTCGACAGCGGATACTTATTCTTGACTGTAACCTTGTTAAATTGCCGGTAATCTATACACATTCGCATCGACCCATCCTTCTTCTTAACAAACAACACCGGCGCACCCCAAGGAGAAACACTAGGCCTAATGAAACCCTTTTCAAACGAGTCTTGCAACTGCTCCTTCAACTCTTTCAACTCAGACGGGGCCATACAATACGGCGGGATGAAAATGGGCTGAGTGCGCAGAGCCAGATCAATGCAGAAGTCAATATCCCTATCGGGTGGCATACCCGACAGGTCTGAAGGGAATACCTCAGGAAACACACGAACAACCGGCACAGACTCAATACAAGGAACCTCAGCACTAGAATCACGAACATAGGCCAAATAGGCCAAACACCCCTTCTCGACCATACGCCGAGCCTTCACATAGGAGATAACACTATGGGTAGAATGATCAGGAGTCCTTCTCCACTCTAAACAAGGCATACCCGGTAAAACTAAGGTCACAGTCTCGGCATGACAGTCCAAGAAAGCGTGGTAAGGTGATAACCAGTCCATCCCCAATATGACATCGAAATCAACCATGTCCAGAAGAAGCAAATCTACACGAGTCTCAAGACCTCACCTCAAAACTATACATGATCAATGAACACGATCCACCATAATAGAATCACCCACCGACGTAGACACATAAACGGGGGCACTCAAAGAACCACTAGGCATGACCAGATGCGGTGCAAAATAAACCGACGCTTCTCTGCTACAAACCAGAACAGTACCTGCACCTCCACCTCTAATACCTCTACCTCCAGCTCTAGCATCTCTACCTCCACCTCTAATACCGCTACCTCCACCTCTAGCTATCTGAGCGGGCTGGACGAGTCCCTCAATGAACCTCCTCGTTCTCTCTCTCAGTGGGAAACATGATAAGAGCATGACGAGCCAAGTCGATGAATCTGATCTCGTACTGAGTAACAGTCATAGAACCTTGTTGGAGATGCTCAAACTGCCTCCGATAGGCCTCTCTCTGAGTGATGGGGAGAAACTTCTCCAGAAATAATTGCGTGCACTGTTCTCAAGTCAAAACTGATGACCTAACTGGTATAGCCAATCAATAATCTCTCCAACAGGTCTTGGCGGATCCAGACAAGCGAAAGGTAGCAAAATCGACCCCATTGGTCTCCACGATCCCCATGTTCCTGAGAACCTCATGACAGCTGTCTAGATAATCCTGAGGATCCTCAGTAGATGCACCGCTGAATGTAGTACTGAAGAGCTTGGTGAAACTTATCCAACCTCCACAAAACCTCCGAAGACGTAGCTGACCTATCACTGGTCTGTGCTACTGCTCGGCTGAATAAGCGGTACATGACCTCGCCATTCGCGAAAGGACAAGAGTAGAGGTTTCAATTTAGCATTGAGAGAACAAAATCGCACGACAGGGAAGAATAAAAGTGAAACTTTTCCTAACTCTGTAGCCTCTGGGGATAAATACAGATGTCTCCGTACCGATCCCTCAGACTCTACTAAGCATGTCTGTGAACTGTGAGACCCATGTAACCTAGAGCTCTGATACCAACTTGTCACGACCCGAATTCCCCACCCTCGGGAGTCGTGATGGCGCCTACTAATATGAGCTAGGCAAGCCAATTATGTGAACAACTTACCTTTTTACCCATCTTATATTCATTAACAATTGCGAAGTAATATCATTTAAGCAGCGGAATTTAACATAAGCAGAGAAAAAGCAATAAGCTAGCTGAACATGAATCTAATACAACTGTTTGAGTCTCGACTTCCCAGAACTGGTGTCACAGTTTCACAGACGGTCTAAGAATACTACAAATAAAGGGGCTGAAAGAAATAAATACAACACTGTCTCTAGAAATGTATGAAAGAAACAGGAATAGTAGATAGAAGGAGACGCCAAGGCCTGCAGACGCCTGCAGGACTGGCTCGGGTCGCCTGATGAGCAAGAATCAGCAATCCCACTGCGGTCCGAAGTCTACAACACTGGGTTCTGCACAAAAGAGTGCAGAGTGTAGTACTAGTACAACCGATCACATGTGCTGGTAAGTGCCTAGCCTAACCTCGGCGAAGTAGTGACGAAGCTAGGACCAGACTACCAAATAAACCTATGCAATTTAAATATATACAGCAGAAAAGAAGTACAGAAAGAAACATTCATATACAGTTAAGAATGGGAGGGGAAAAACATGCTACGGGGACACATCGAATAGTAACAGAAGAGCAACAAGTAAATATGAGGATCACCACAGTTCAATTGAAAATAGAAAGGGAAATCATGCTGTGGGGTACAACAAGTATCAACAAGAAACCAGCAATTTAGTGTAGAGAAACTGTAACACAGTTATCAATAAAAATTAGGAAATCAAAGACAAGTGCACGGCATCACCCTTCGTGCTTTTACTCTCTCTCACCAAAACAATACACGGCATCACCCTTCGTGCTTTAACACTCCCTCACCAAAACAATACACGGCATCACCCTTCGTGCTTTACGCTCTTCCTCACCCAAACAACAATCACAAGGAAAATAGGGTAAGAGAATCTATAACCTCGAAATAAAACCAAATAACAACAGAAAATCAGTAAATAAACGTAAAGGACAACATAATTCAATTATCAGCAAGAATCAGGGAAATCAAGAACAAGTGCACGGCGCCACCCTTCGTGCTTTTACTCTCGTCCTCACCATAAGAATCAATATAATAGGCACGGAATGGTACATCGTGCGGCACGGCATCACCCTTCGTGCTTTATACTCTTTTCTCACCATGAAATCAATATAATAGGCACGGAATGGTACATCGTGCGGCACGGCATCACCCTTCGTGCTTTACACTCTTTCCTCACAAAACAAACAATGTACGGCATCACCCTTCGTGCTTTAACTCTCTTCCTCACCCAAACAACAATAGCAAACAATAGGGCAAGGAAATAAAGGAAATTTGCAATAATAATCCCGGCTAGGGAGCAACAAGTCAACAATTAAATCCCGGCAAGGGAGATAACAAATAAATCAACAATAGCCCGGCAAGGGTGACAACATAATGCTCTCTTCTCTTTCTCACTTTTACTTCACAATTCACTTCACAACTCGAGCCAATGCTCTAGAGGTTCAATTATCACTTTTACCTTCACAGCTCATTTCACAACTCGAGCCAATGCTCTAAAAGTTCAATTATCACTTATACTTTCACAATTCGTTATACAACTTGAGCCAACGCTCCTCAATGATCATAGGTCACAATTCTTTCCACAAACTTTATACAACAATTAGAAACCATCACCAAGGCATGAAAGATACAACGAAGTCATGATAATCACAATATAAAGACTCACAGGCATGCTAGACACCAATGTATATATACTCGTCACCATGCCTATACATCGTACTCAACAATTACCACATAGCAAATAAGACTCAACTCCTAATCCCTCAAGCTAAGGTTAGACCAAACACTTACCTCGATGCCTCGAACATAATTCACGATTCAATTATAGCTTTACCCCTTGATTCCACCACCAATTCGCTCGTATCTAGTCACAAGTTACTTAATTACATCAATAAACGCTAAATGAATCAATTTGAATGAATGAAAATGAATTTTCCAAAGTTTTACCCAAAAAGTCAAAAATCACCCCCGGGCCCACATGGTCAAAACTCGAGGTTCGAACCAAAACCCGATTACCCATTCCCCCGCGAACCCAAATATATAATTTGATTTGAAATCGGACCTCAAATCGAGGTCCAAATTTCCAATTTTTAATAAACCTAGGTTCTACCCAAAACACCCAATTTCCCCCATGAAAATCCTTGATTTTAAGTTGAAATCATGTTAAAAGATGCTAAGAATTGAAGAAAGTTAGTAAAATGACTTACAATTGATTTGGAGAAGAAGGAATTATTGAAAAATCGCCTAAGTGTGTTTGTGTTTGAGAGAATATGAAAAATGGGGTTTAAAATCGACAAAGTATAAAATTGCAGGTCTCAGATGTGGGAATTGCGATCAGGGGTTCACAATTGCGAACCAACCTCTGCTGGCTTGGTAATTGCGAAAAAAGTTTGGGAAATGCGAACCCGGGAATTGCGAAAAAAATTTGGAAAATGCGAACAAGCCTGGGAATTGCGAAAAATGTTTGGGAAATGCGAACAAGCCTGGGAATTGCGAAGAAAGTTTGGGAAATGCGAAGTCTACAGGCCTGCAATTCCCTAAGTCCAAAATTTCACCCTGTGGCCTATCCAAAACTCACCCGAGCCCTCGGGGCTCCAAACCAAATATACAAATGATCACGCCCAACTAAGCCTTATAAAAAGGACTAAGCGGTCGCTGCAAATATAATCCGGTTTACAAGTCCGGAGTCGAATCCCACAGAGAACTAAGGTTTAGCTACAGCTGTTCACTATCACCAAGAAGACAAGCTTGAACAATTCCTAACCTATAGATATTAAGATTCTTGTGTTTAACTACTTAACTAACAAATTAAAATAGTGAATTAACAACTAAAGATATTGAGGGTTAGAGAAAAGATTAAGGAGGTCTAGAGTTATGATTTCCCCAATTGTCGGAATCCTTCCCGCTATGTCTTCTATAATTTCGCCTAAGTATTCTCTACCGATCATGAGCACTCTTATTGCCGTAAATCTCTCCCGAGTAATTACGACAATTTACTAGACGCACTCTCCCGAGCTACGCTAGCTGGCTTTTAATACAGCTCACTTCAGATCGCACCCAAGGCTTCGTTATCCCTAATCCCACCTTTAAACCCTCGGTTATTGATCCCTCATATACTCTGGGAGTGGTGTTGTTCAACAACTACCTAAATATGCACTCTCTCCCGAGTTATGCATACTAAATAGGCACAGCTAATTGAGAGATCTTCAATCAACCAGAATATAAACGTAGTTGAACAAATAGAGAAAAGCTATGGCTCAAATTATATAAAAAACATAACAAGAATTATCCTACAAAAAGGTTCTATCAAAAACTCTAGATAACAATTAGCTATTCATAATAGTATGTAAAAACTACAATACTAAAAAGTCATAACCAACAAATGAAAAATAGGAAGAGGAAGGAAAAACTCGTAGAAGAATTCTCCGCCTTGCTTCCAATGTGTTCTTGCTTCCATAGGTCGAATCTATGTCCAAAATATGTCCCCTTTCTTCAAAATAGGTTTAGGACCCCTTTTATACAAGTTGGAATAGTGTAGGGCCGAAATAAACTTGTCCCGGGCGAAATAGGACTTCTTTTTGACGCCTGGAGGGGCGCGGCCGCGGTCAAAACGCGTTAGGACCGCGGCCAGACAAGCTCTCTGATTTCTGCCGCGGTCAGTTCCGCGGTCGCGGTTTCGGCCGCGTTTTTCACCCTGTTCCGTTTGGAATTTGGAAAACCTTAAAACATGAAAGTAGTAGCCCTTTGAATAAGCTTTCCAAAGATATATTGTGGAGCCCAAATGGAGTTCTGAGCAAAAGGTTATGTCTATTTTACTAGGCAGTGCGCAATATGCCTCCTCAAGTCTTCGTTCGTACTTAATTATCAAATTTGACCCCTGAACACGATTCCGGCTTAATTTCTTGAGCTTTTAATCAGACTTCAAAGCTTCAAATCACTTAAATTCATTCCATAACATCTATATAGCTCGGAATCACACCTACAAGGCATAAAACACACAATTAGTGCAAAACACTAGCGATTAAAGCAAAAACTCAATTAAAGTGCAGTAAATTCGAGTGTAATAAGCGACTAAAATATGCAAGTATAGCCTATCATCATCCTCACAGCCACTCAGTCCACTGTTGGTGACATTCACGCCATCTCCAAGGAAATAGGGTTTGATGTGTCAAAGATAAGAGTTTCTATTCTTAGAGTTAGGGAGAATGCTGTTAAAGCTTTCAGGGAAATTCATGACAGGATGGATGGAGTGAGCATCTCAGCCAATGCTAGCTTTGAACAATTGAAGGAAGCCATCTGCAATACCCTCACTTATTTCTTGCGTCGCTAATGGGATTATTTAAGATAGTTTTTTTGTTTTGTTTTGCTATGCTGCTGGTTTGGGGCTGTTTTTTCAAGCCATTGGACAATTCTATTTTCTTTTGCTTTAGGTGTTTATGACTGAACTCTCATGCTACTGCTTCATGCTATATATTCTATGTGATTATTAGTCTGTTCCCTCTTTGCTGATGCCAAAAACGGGGAGAAAAGTATATATTGTACCAGAAATCTTATTCTTGGATAGAATCAATCTCTTTCCAAGGATCAAATCCCTTGGGTTGCTGAAATCACATCTGCTCAAAGTCTTCACCAAAGTATTTATACTCAGTTTTCAGCCTTAGATAAACATACTTTGATCAAACCAGAATTCTCTCTTTATTCTACTATAAACAAACATTGTGGTTCATTGAGATCTACTATGTAACAAGTTAGAGAAAAAGGAGAGTATAATACTGGTGAGGCATTGTATCAAAAGAAGACGAGTGTTATAGGAGCTGAGCTATCACATCAATACAATTATACTCGAAGAAACGCAATTACTTAAAAGAGAACTCCCCTAGCAACCCAAGGGGACTGGACTAGGATTCAATTGAATCCGAACCAGTATAAAATGTCGGTGTCTTTAGATTTCTGTACTTACTTTCTGTATTTTATATTCAACCATTACAACTGTTAGATTATTGCATTAAGTCGACTAATTGGTGAATCAGTCAACTAATAGAGTTTAAGTTTAAAATTATACAANGGAGTCGAATCCCACAGAGAACTAAGGTTTAGCTACAGCTGTTCACTATCACCAAGAAGACAAGCTTGAACAATTCCTAACCTATAGATATTAAGATTCTTGTGTTTAACTACTTAACTAACAAATTAAAATAGTGAATTAACAACTAAAGATATTGAGGGTTAGAGAAAAGATTAAGGAGGTCTAGAGTTATGATTTCCCCAATTGTCGGAATCCTTCCCGCTATGTCTTCTATAATTTCGCCTAAGTATTCTCTACCGATCATGAGCACTCTTATTGCCGTAAATCTCTCCCGAGTAATTACGACAATTTACTAGACGCACTCTCCCGAGCTACGCTAGCTGGCTTTTAATACAGCTCAATTCAGATCGCACCCAAGGCTTCGTTATCCCTAATCCCACCTTTAAACCCTCGGTTATTGATCCCTCATATACTCTGGGAGTGGTGTTGTTCAACAACTACCTAAATATGCACTCTCTCCCGAGTTATGCATACTAAATAGGCACAGCTAATTGAGAGCTCTTCAATCAACCAGAATATAAACGTAGTTGAACAAATAGAGAAAAGCTATGGCTCAATTATATAAAAACATAACAAGAATTTATCCTACAAAAGGTTCTATCAAAACTCTAGATAACAAATTAGCTATTCATAATAGTATGTAAAACTACAATATTAAAAGTCATAACCAACAATGAAAAATAGGAAGAGGAAGGAAAAACTCGTAGAAGAATTCTCCGCCTTGCTCCCAATGTGTTCTTGCCTCCAAGGGTATTGTCTAACCCTAAAGTAGTGTCTCTCCGCCTCCTTAGGTCTAATTTGTGTCCAAAATATGTCCCCCTTCTGTTCTTGGCTGGCCTCCTTTGTTTAATATAGGGTTTAGGACTTAAAATCCCATGTTTTGCACTTTAGTCCCTGAAATTTTCGCTTCCTGCCGCGTTTTTGCCGCGGTCGCGGTGGAACCGCAGCCAAACATGCCCTCTGATTCTTCAGTTGTCCGCGACCATCTTCTACCGCGGTTCTGCCGCGGTTGCGGAAAAATCGCGATTTTGCACCCTGTTCCGTTTGGAATTTGGAAAAATGTAAAACACGAAAGTTGTAGCTCTTTGAGTTAGCTTTCCAACCATATATTGTGGATCCCAAATGGAGTTATGAGCAAAAAGTTATGTCTATTTTACTAGACAGTGCGCAATATGCCTCCTCAAGTCTTCGTTCATACTTAATTATCAAATTTGACCTCCGAACACGATCCCGGCTTAATTCCTTGAGCTTTTACTCAGACTTCAAAGCTTCAAATCACTTAAGTTCATTCCATAACATCCATATAGCTCGGAATCACACCTACAACGCATAAAACACACAATTAGTGCAAAACACTAGCGATTAAAGCGCAAACTCAATTAAAGTGCAGTAAATTCGAGTGTAATAAGCGACTAAAATATGCAGTTATAGCCTATCATCAACACACAACCTCAAAAATATCCTACGGACTTATTCGCACGATCAAATCGCCAAAATAACATCATAAACATCGGATTAAACCTCAAAATCCATGAATTCTTTCAAACTTCTTAAAACATCAAATTTGCATTTAAGGTCCGAATCACGTCAAATGATATCCGTTTTTTATCAAATTTCACAGAAACATCTTAAATCATATATAAGACCTGTACCGGGCGCCGGAACCAAAATACGGGCCCGATACCATCATGTTCTAATCAAATTTCATTTCAAATTTCCTTAAACAATTTCAGAAAACAATTTCCTTTAAAAATTCATTTCTCGGGCTCGGGACCTCGGAATTCGATTTCGGGCATACGCCCAAGTCCCATATTTTCCTACGGACCCTCTGGGACCGTCAAATTACGAGTCCGGGTCCGTTAACCCAAAACGTTGACCGAAGTCAAATTAACTCATTTTATAGCCAAATTTTACCATTTTTCACAGATTTTCATATTTAAGCTTTCCGGCTACGCGCCCGGACTGCGCACGCAAATCGAGGTGACTCTAAACGAGGTTTTCAAGGCCTCGGAAATACAGATTTTAATTTAAAGCAAGTGATGACCCAAAAGGTCATCACACATGCCGCCTCAACATTGCCCACACTGCCTTGTCAAGCCTTTGCCAAGCATGTCTTGCATGTCCCAAGACCTTGGCCAATACTTGCCCACAACAGCCCTCATGACAATGTCTTGTCTGTCGCCCGCATGATCGTTTTGCCCGCACATAGGCCAATGATAAGGCCATCACGCCCCAATTCTTGCCACAGCCGCGCCACGCCCGATGTGAAAGAGTCAGGCCCTAACATATGCCATGTGTTTACGGATAGACTCATATCACTTAATCATGATTAATTAATATATATTTTCACCTAATACAATTATTTAACCATAATAAATTATATTGTTACAGTTTGGTGCAAATATTCGGTGCATGTAAGTATTTACTGTCCTTTTAGTCTGCCTAAAATTAGAACTTTTAATCTCTATCAAATATTTTATAAACTCTGATTATTAAATTTAATAAAAACTGTGAAAAAAGAGCATTTAGCATGGACTCACATTTGGAGGTAAAGTTTTGCAATTTCAGTTGTTTTGGTCTATTTATGGAGTCTGATGTAACTTTTTGAGGTGCACGTTCAGCAACTTCTTTTCTATTGTTTGTGTACGGTGCTGTTCTTGATTTTCTGGTTTCTAAAATTTGACGCAATGTATTAAAAGGCGGGGCGTGAAGCGAGGCGTTTTACTTGTGACGAGACGAGCGTAAGTCCTGAGACATGGGGCGTAAGTCCCACGGATCTTTAAATTTTATAAATTTTAAGGATTTTAAGATAGTATAAAATAAAAAATAAATATAAAAAATATATTAAAATCACAAAATTATACAAATAATCTATTTAAAATATTTATGAATTATAATTCAACTATGAATAATGCGAAAAGTATGACATATATCATAATATGCAAATTAGCTGCAATTGTTACAACTCAAACATCAAAAGCAATGTATTCGATACGAAATCTTATACGTATCTTAAGGAGTATTTAATCTTGAAAGAATTTCGATATTATTATTTGATATTTTTTTTAAAATACTCCTTTTATTTAATATGCTTTTTATTTAAAAGAGAATTTATATAAAAATATAATTCACAATTTAAATATGATTCTCTAGCATCATTTATTTTTAAGTTTCAACAACTTAATAAATTAAGTGACACAAAATTCACCATACAATAACATGATAACTAATTATTTTAAATTAGTTACTAGCTAATACTGAGCTATTAAATTAATAAGTATTGTATCTCGTAAACGTACGTGAAAAAATAATATTTAAAAAAATAATTATAAAACAATTATGGACTATTATATAATAAAGAATAAAGGTTAATAAATAAATACTTTTTAAATGAAAGATTTATTTAAAATTTACTATCATAGCAGTCTTAGTGGATTGTAATAATTTTTATTTTAATTAAGACATAAAATACTCTCAACTTAATGATTTATGATTAAAAAAAGTAACTTTGAATAGTCAACGGTTTATTAAAAGAATTTGAGGATTTACAAGGTTAGTTACATACAATTATATAAAGTTCTATTAGGCGAGCCCAGTACACTGGGCGCTGGGCGTGTCCGAGGCGTAAGCCCCGAAGGCCGAGGCGTAAGTCTCACGGAACTAAGCCCCACACATAAGCCCAAGGGTGTTTTACGAGTACTCCTCCCTGGGGCGAGTCCTAATTCTGCCTTTTAAAACAGAGGTCACAACGGCTATTGGGTGGCACTGAATTGGGTGGCAATGAAAATAAGGCTTAAGCTTTCGAGAGGCGACTACGAGAGCTAAGGCCAGTTTTTTGAGGTGCGGATAATGAGTCTCCGCTCCTGACAAAATTTTGCTAACATAATAGACAGGAAATTGCGTACCTTCATCCTTCTGGACTAGTACGGCACTTATCGCTACCTCCGAGACTGCTAAGTATATTAGTAATTGTTCACTTTCCCCCGATTTTGATAGTAACGTGGGGCTTGATAGATAACATTTCAGGTCTTTCAAGGCATGTTGACATTCTAGAGTCCATTCGAAATTACTCTTCTTCTTCAAAAGTGAGAAGAAGTGATGACATTTTTTGAGGATCGAGAGATAAACCTGGTTAAAGCGGACAATCTTCTGGTCAGCCTCTGTACTTCTTTTACGCTTGTAAGCTGGTCCGGGATATCTTTGGTGGATTTGATTTTATCAGGATTTACCTCGATCCATCTCTGCGAGACCAAGAAACCCAAGAACTTACCGGAACCAACCCCGAACGCATATTTTTCTGAGTTGAGCTTCATGTTTTGCTTCCTCAAGAGACCGAAGGTCTCTTAGAGGTGCTTTAAATGATCACCGACATTCAAAGACTTGACCAACATGTCATCTATGTACACTTCCATTATTTTACCTATTTGCTTTTCGAACATCTTTTTCAGGAGCCTCCGATGAGTGCATGTGGTGTTTTTAATCCCGAAGGGCATCACATTATAGCAAGTGCCAAAGTTCGTTATGAACGAAGTTTTTTCCTGATCCACCGGGTTCATCTTGATTTTATTGTACTCGAAATAGGCATCGAGAAAACTCATTAACTCGTGCTCGGCCGTTGCATCAATCATTTGATCAATGTTTGGCAATGGGAAAGAGTCTTTAGGGCACGCCTTATTCAAGTCTTTATAATCTAAGCACATTAGAAACTTGTTATTATTTTTCGGAACAACAGCTACATTAGCTAACCACTCGAGATACTTTACCTCCCGGATCGAACTGATGTCAAGTAGTGGAGTTACCTCTTCCTTAACAAACCTGTTTCTGACCTCGCCTATTGGGAATTTATTTTGCCTTACTGAAGATGCTCATGCCCAGGCTTAGCTTGTGCATAGACACCTCTAGTGGGATACCTGTCATATCCGAGTGCGACCATTAAAACAATCAACGTTAGCTTTAAGTAAATTAATAAATCCTTACCTGAGTTCGGGATTGCTTCTTGTTCCCAAGTGAAACTTCCTCTCCAAGAATTCTTCGAACAAAGCCACTTGATCAAGTTCCTATGCCGCGGATTTGGTCGCATCTGTCTCTTCTGGTACTTAATAGTATCTCGGTACCTGGTGGGATTCCGATGACTCCTCACCTTTATCATCTTCACCTGGCACGAGAGTAGGCATCGGTTCCTGTAATTGCTATTTGCTAAGCTCCTTCCCCTTACTACTAGAAATCGAAATTGCGTTCATTTCTCTTGCTACCAGTTGATCTCCTCTTATCTGCTTGATTCCCTCTAGGGTCGGAAATTTCAGCAGCTGGTGATACGCTGATGGTACGACCTTCATCTCATGTAACCATGGCCTACCGAGAATTATGTAGTAGCCCATGTTTCCATCCAACACTTCAAATAAGGTGGTCTTTGTTACCCCTTCGGCGTTCGTGGGCAGCAAGATCTCTCCTCGGGTTGTCACACTTGCCAGGTTGAACCCGGCGAGGAGCTTTGTTGCCGGAATGATACTTCCGATTAAATTGGCTTGTTCCAGCACTCTCCATTGAATTATGTTGGCTGAGCTTCCTGGGTCAACCAAAATATGCTTAATCATGAAATCTAGAACATTAAGAGAATAGGGCGTCGTTATGCGGCAGAAGAAGTCCGTCGGCGTCTTATTTCGTGAAGATGATGTCGTCTTCGGCGACTTCCCAGAGTCTCTTGTTGTGGGCCACTGATACCTTTGTCTTCTTGGCCGCCGATAAGGTTACACCATTGATTTCATTCCCTCTGAAAATCATGTTGATAGTCAACCGAGGAGGGTCTTCTCATATCTTAAAGGATTCTGCGTTGTCCCGGCTGCGACCGTAATTGTTCTTGGCTCGGTCGTTCAAGAACTCCGTGAGATGGCCATTTTTCAGCAACGTTGCCACCTCCTCGTGCAGATGCCGACAGTCCCCAATTCTTTGGCCGTGAGTCCCATGATATTCGCACTATAAGTTAGGATCCCTCTGGCTAGCATCAGATCTGATTGGCTTCGGGAATCGTACTTCTTTTATATTCATCATCGTCGATACCAACTCCACTATGCTGATGTTGAAATTATAATCTAACAACCTAGGATATGTGGAATCCAGGGGTCCCAGATAACTCTTTTTCTTGTAACGATCTATTATTTCAGCCACGGTTAGTTCTTCTGTCGGGAGTGAACCTATTCGAGGACCGGAACCCTTTGCTGCCACGTCCCTCGGCTCTCTTGTAAGGAAAGAAATGACCCTAAGAAGATCGCCAGTCTGCATCAAAATCATCCTTGAACTTATCCCAGTTCTTGTCTCGGTCCCGCCCATTGGTTGATGTCAGGAACCCGAGGTGATTATCTTCTATCCTTATTTTTTAACTCATAGAGGTTATGGACATCCGCCCATGTGGTCGCTTGGAATTCGAGCAGGCTTCCTTCAACTTTTAGGAGGCGTCGAAGCTCCTCGGGTTCAAACCCTTTGTGAATGCCTCAGTTGCCCATTCGTCTGATACGGCCTATAGCATCATCCTCTCTTTATGGAATCTAATCATGAACTCCTGCAGCAATTCGGACTAACACTGTGTGATCCTGAATATGTCCATCTTTCTGGCTTGGACCTTTCTGGACCGGGCATGGGCCTTAATGAATGAATCTGCAAGCATTTATAAAGAGTCAATTGAATGTTCGGGTAAAAGCGAATACCATGCCAAGGCCCCCCTTCATGAGGGTTTCTCCAAACTTTTCAGTAAAACCAATTCGATCTTGTGTGAAGCCAAATCGTTCCCTTTTACAGCCGTTGTATAAGTAGTGATGTGCTCCTGAGGGTCTGAAGTCCTATCGTATTTTGGTATGCATGATATCTGAATCTCTTCGGGATTAACTCCGGTGTTGCGCTCGATTTGAACAGCAATTGAGTATATACTTTTTCGAATACGGGCCCTTCAAAAATGGTGGTGCGTCCGGAATCTGATCCATTCGGGCATGAAACTCCTTCGCATTCTGATCCATCCCCTCGTTCATCTCCCTCACGAATCTCATCAGTTCAGTTTTGAAGGGATCATCACCATTATCGTTACCAGATCCGCTAACGGTCCCCCTGGCACCATCGAAGTCGATCTCACCCCTCATATTATTGTTATCAACTCTTTGAGCCGTCTGATTTGCAAGAACGCCGGGAGGAACCGAGCCTCTTCCGCTTGCGTTGTTGGAAGCGCCTGATAATGCTTGTTCATCTTTCACGTCATCGGGAGTTGGCTCCTGTACATGTCGGGGATACTGTCTTCCACGGAGTGGGGTTGCCTCATCCCCCTCATTGCGGGTGTCACTAATTGAATCCTCGTGTAAGATAGATTTTTATGTCCCTCAACATTTTATGCGTTGTTGACATCATTAGCTGCCATTTTCAATTTTTTGCTAAGAAATAAATAATCAAACAAGTTAGTAATAAACGCAAGGATCAACTCAATTACGTAGTTGTCTAAGCCCCACGGTGGGCGCCAAACTGTTTACCTGTAAAGCGATACAGTTGAATTTGTTACGTGGTTTATAGACAAGCGAACTGATCTGATCCAAAAATATAAATCACCTATATTAAAAATAAGACTTTCCGGTTAAAATAAAAGGAAATGACAAGCTTGGCTCCGAGAGCAGTGCCTCCGGGGACATAAATAAGAATAATATAAAGATCAAGTAAAGTTATTTTATTTAGCTTGATAATAGAATGTAGCATAAGTTTTGCAAGAATTTTCTCTCTTACAATGGCTGTTCAGTCTACTATTTATAGCTATACCTAGGGAAACAAGATCCTAGGATCAAGCCCCTCTTAAATGACAGTAAAGAGGGTCATTGATGAATATGTAACGGCAGGCTGTGAATGCAAATATTCTCTGGAATGGCTGCCCATTTAATTCCAGGGAATATTCTTCATTGAATGCTATCCAATGGCAAGTATTTAATCTGCTCACGCTGATCATGTTCCCTTCGGGGTCTATCCGATGTCAATTGCAGTTGTTGTTCCCGGCGCTGGTTATTACACGATTTACTTTCTACATGTCTTCGGTTCCACGTGTTACATTGTCATTCGATCATTTAATGTAAACTAATTTTACCCTATGCAATATTAAAATTCTTGATTCAGACAAAAAATGTATATAAAATAATACGGAAAGACCACTTATTCGCTACAGGAGGATTTGACTCTAGCTATTTATCTATTGGCAGCAAGTTTCATTCGATTGCTTCTTTATGTATATGGTTAAAACCGGGCCTACCAGATTTTACTATTTGATCGAGGCTAGGGAATTGCATCGAAGGTCGGCCTCGTAACGGGCCAGACCGAGGTATGAGGATAAGGCACCGAGTTAGAGGACCAAGGTACTTATCGAAGATCGAGGCCAATAGCGATCGAGACCAAAGGAGACAGACATCGAGCAAAGCACAATAACAGAAAGGCGAGATATTCGTGACTGGCCGAAGATCGTGGCGTAAATCTCGGAATGGATCAAATCAAGGGCGGTTATTAGTTAATCGTGGTATTTACTTCCGTAATTAGAATTGTACCAAAAATAGGATTCCTCTACTATATAAATAGGGTTTTAATTATCTTTTAACCATCTTACATTCACGCATATCAAAGCAATACACTTCTTTCTAGCTTATATTCTTGCTCGTCAGCTTGTTATATCTTTTACTATTCTAGCATTAACCTGTTCGAGAGCATCCAAGCTCGAGAGCTTAATTACGTTGTAACATCGGTTTGCTTTATTTTATTGTCAATTCCCATTGTTAATCTTTACATTTATCAATTAATATTAGGTGAAATCACTTATCCTTAAAATCACATTATAAGTTTAATTGTTATCCAATTTTTAGGGTAAACAGTTTGGTGCCCACCGTGGGGATAAGGATAATAGTGATTTCCTAGTATTAATCCTCATAACACACACTATTTTACGCTTGTTCTCGTAAGTGTATTTGATTTCAGGAATCCACATGTCAAACTCTCAAGCAGCGCCCACTCATACAGACACCGGTCTTGGTCTTCATGGTGAGAACGAGAGCATAGTCGCCCCGGGAAACGGAGTACCTCCAGCCAATCCCGATGGACCACCGGTCATAGATATAGTCGATGTCAGTTCTAGTGTTGCCATTCATGGAAATTTAGGCTCCGACCCTAAAAATAGCATCCGTAGAGATGCCCGGGCGGCCGATCAAAACACATAGAGCGATGAAGAAGGCGGGATTAGCCTTCGAATAATATTTGAAAAGTTGCAGACTCAGCAAGCTGCGATAGCGCAGCTCCAAAAACAGAATCGAGCACCAAGCAGAATTGAGCTCGATACATCACAGCAAGTTATTTACAAGGTCGAACCTGTTCCGGAAAAATCGAACGATAATGGATCTGGAACTGACCCCGCCATCATGAAGATGCTCAAGGAGCTCACTAATGGATTGAATCGAGAGAAAAGAAAATCGAGGCTAATGACAAGAAGGTAGAAACGTACAATTCAAGGGTTGACCAAATACCGGGGCACCCCCGATTCTAAAAGGTTTGGATTTGAAGAAGTTTGTGCACAAGCCTTTCCCTCCAAGTGCGGCTCTGAAGCCCATTCTGAAGAAGTTCCGCATGCCAAAAATTCCCAAGTACAATAGAACCACTGATCCTAATGAGCATGTCACTTCTTATACATGCGCAATAAAAGGAAATGCCTTAGAAGATGATGAAATTGAATTTGTTCTGTTGAAGAAGTTTGGAGAGACTTTATTGAAGGGGGTGATGATATGGTACCACAATTTGCCGCCCAATTCCATCGATTCCTTGGCCATGCTTGCTGATTCGTTCATAAAGGCACACGCCGGAGCAATAAAGGTCACGACTAGGAAGTCGGACCTCTTCAAAGTGAGACAAAAGGACAATGAAATGCTAAGGGAATTCGTATCTCGGTTACAGATGGAACGCATGGACCTACCCCCGGTCACCGATGATTGGGTTGTCCAAGCCTTCACTCAATGTTTGAACGAGCGAAGTTCGATAGTATCACGACAACTAAAGCAGAATTTGGTCGAATATCCAGCTGTGACCTGGGCCGATGTACATAATCGATACCAGTCAAAGATCAGGGTCGAGGATGACCAGTTGGAAACCCCTTCCGGTTCTGTCTACCCAAATAGTACAACTGCAGAGTTCAAAGGGATATCGATAGAGATCCCCAGTCAAACATAGATCGGTACCAACCATATAGCGCAGATCGTAGAAACAACGGACCGGGACGTAATCCCGTTCGAAATGATCGAAGGAATGATCGAGGACAAAACTCCTAAGGAATCAAGAGTAAGGTGGCTTCGATAAACATGTCGAGCCTAAAGAGGCGCCATGGTTATCAAAATTCAACTTTAGCATCGATGCATCAGGTGTTGTATCAGCCATTGAACGAATCAAGGATACTAGGTGGCCCAGACCCCTATAGACCGGTGCAGCTCAAAGGAACCCTGCAAATACCATGGAACCTATGGTCACAGAACTGAAGACTGTAGATAGTTAAGGGAGGAGGTAGCCCGTTTGTTCAACAAGGGTCACCTTCGAGAGTTCCTGAGTGATCGAGCAAAGAATCACTTTAGAGATAGGGATGCAAATAGGAAAAACAAACAGGAGGAACCACAGCACGTGATTCATATGATCGTTGGTAGGGTCGACGTTCCTCAAGGCCCGATATTTAAGCGCACCAAGGTGACAATCACAAGGGAGAAACGTACCCGGGACTATTTACCAGAAGATACCTTGTCTTTCAACGATGAGGATGCAGAAGGGATCGAACATCCTCCAACGACGCGCTGGTAATATCTGTCCTTATGAATAAAATTCAAGTTAAACGTGTGTTGATTGATCCAGGTAGCTCGGCAAATATAATTCGATTGAGGGTCGTAGAGCAACTCGGCCTCCAGGATCAAATTGTGCCTGCAGCTCGAGTACTCAACGGCTTCAACATGGCAAGTGAAACCACCAAAGGGGAAATCATTTTGCTAGTAAATATGGCCGGGACTATCCAAGAAACAAAGTTCCATGTAACCGAAGGTGACATGAGATACAACGCGCTGCTCGAAAAACCTTGGATTCATAATATGAGGGCAGTACCTTCAACGGTTTATCAAGTCTTGAAATTCCCAACATCGGAAGGAATCAAAACGGTGTACGGCAACCCGCCGCCAAAGAGATGTTTGCAATCGATGAAGTAGTACCAATATCGGCGCTTTCTTCAGCAAAGAAATCAGAACCAAAGGGAAAACAGGAAGTCAAATAGCAACCACAGGTACCAGCCTCGGCCCCATCGGAGGAACAGGAGATCTTCGAGGATGAAGATTTTATGATACCTCGAACCTTCATGACCCCCAATGACTTTGATGCAACGAAGTCAACGATCGAGGAGCTGGAACAAATCATATTGGTCGAGCATCTTCCCGCTCGAAAGGTATACCTGGGCACGGGCTTAACTCCCGAGCTCAGGAAAAAACTCGTTCAATTCCTTTTAAATAACATGGATTGTTTTGCTTGGTCTCACCTGGATATGACATGAATCCTACCTTAGATCACAACACATCGATTGAGCCTGGACCCGAAGTTCAGACCGATAAAACAAAAGAGAAGGCCCCAGTCCGAGGTAAAACATGCATTCATCAAGGACGAGGTAACCAAACTTCTCAAAATAGGATCCATTCGGGAAGTAAAATATCCCGAATGGTTAGCGAACGTAGTTGTAGTCCCCAAGAAGGGGAACAAACTCAGAACGTGCGTAGATTATAAGGATTTAAACAAAACATGTCCAAAAGACTCTTTTCCTCTGCCGAATATCGATCGCATGATCGATGCCACGGCCGGCCACGAGATCCTTAGTTTTCTTGACCCTTACTCCGGGTACAATCAAATTCAAATGAACTTGCAGGATCAGGAAAAGACTTCATTCATTACTAAGTATGGCACCTATTTAAATCTCTGCGCGTAGAGGACCATTTAACACATTTGCAGGAAACTTTCAACATATTAAGAAAATACAATATGAAGCTCAATCCTGAGAAATATGCATTCGGGGTTGGTTCGGGAAAGTTCCTCGGCTTGATGGTGTCAAATCGGGGGATTAAGATCAATCCCGATAAAATTATGGCATTCGAAGACATCACGATCGTGGACAGCATTAAGGCCGTACAAAGACTAGCAGGGCAGATAGCCGCATTGGCCGGTTTATCTCGAGGTCTTCAGATCAAAGTCACAGGCGTTGGAGGAGTTAAAGAGGTATCTTTCGAGCCCACCATTGCTTCATACTCCGAAAGCGGACGAGCAGCTCTACTTATATTTAGCAGTCTCGGAAGTTGCAGTAAGTGGTGTCCTAGTTCGAGAAGAGCAAGGTACGCAATTTCCTGTTTACTATGTTAGTCGAACTTTAGGTGAAGCCGAGACCCGGTACCCACACTTAGAAAAATTAGCGCTTGCTCTAATAAGCGCCTCTAGGAAATTAAAACCATATTTTCAGTGCCACCCAATTTGTGTGGTGACCACTTATCCTCTTCGTAATATTCTGCACAAGCCCGAACTCTTAGGCCGATTGGCTAAATGGGCCGTCGAAATCAGTGGGTATGATATCGAGTATCAACCCCAAACGGCCATCAAGTCTCATATCTTAGCAGACTTCGTGGCCGACTTCACGTCGGCCCTTGTACCCGAGGTCGAAAAAGAACTTTTGTTAAAAATGGGTACATCTTCGGAGATGTGGACCCTTTTCATAGATGGCGTTTCAAATGTGAAGGGGTCCGGTCTAGGCATCGTTTTGAAGCTGCTCACAGGCAATACAATTAGACAATCTATCAAAACCCCTAAGTTGACTAACAATGAGGCCGAGTATGAGGCGATGATTGCAGGTCTCGAGCTTGCAAAAAGCTTGGGAGCAGAGGTCATCGAGGCCAAGTGTGACTCCCTACTTGTGGTTAACCAAGTCAACGGGACCTTCGAGGTTCGAGAAGATCGAATGCAAAGGTACTTGGACAAACTGCAGGTAACCCCACACCGGTTTAAGGAATGGACCCTACAACATGTAACTCGAGAACAAAACAGTAAGGCCGATGCCCTTGCAAATTTGGGGTCATCAGTCGAAGACGACTAAATTAGCTCGAGGACTGTCGTACAACTTTCAAAGTCAGTAGTCGAAGAACGCCACGCCGAAATAAACTTCACAAGACTAACTTGGGATTGGAGGAAGAAATATATCGAGTATCTAAAAAATGGGAAGCTTCCATCGGACCCTAAGGAATCGAGGACTCTGCGAACAAAGGTTGCACGATTCACATTGGCCGAAGATGGAACATTATACAGAAGGACGTTCGATGGAACGTTGGCAATATATTTGGGTCCGGGAGACACCGACTACGCCCTACGAGAAATTCACAAGGGTACTTGTGGGAACCATTCCGGTGTCGAATCACTGGGTAACAAAGTCATCAGATCGGGGTATTATTGGGCCAATATGGAAAAAGATACTAAGGAGTTCGTTCGAAAATGCAACAAATGCCAAAGACATGCACCGACGATCCACCAGCCCGGAGAACAACTTCATTTAGTCCTATCTTAATGGTCGTTCATGAAATGGAATATGGATATTGTCTGACCTCTGTCGTCGGCCCCAGGTTTAGCTAAATTCATTTTATTTATGACTGACTATTTCTCTAAGTGGGTTGAAGCACAGGCTTTCGAGAAAGTCAGGGAAAAAGAAGTCATAGACTTTATTTGGGATCACATCATATACCGATTCGGGATACCCGCCGAGATTGTATGCGACAATGGAAAACAATTTATCGGTAGCAAAATAACAAAGTTCCTCGAAGATCATAAGATAAAAAGGGTCTTGTCGACGCCATATCATCCTCGTGGGAATAGACATGCCGAATCGACAAACAAGACCATCATTCAGAATCTAAAGAAAATGTTGAACAATGCTAAGGTAAATGGAGAGAAATTTTGTCGGACTCCTTTTGGCGGATAGAACAATGAGAAAATCCAGTACGGGGGCAACACTGTTCGCCTTAGTATATGATGTTGAAGCTCTGATCCCGGTCGAGGTCGGTGAACCTAGCGTCAGGTTTCGATACACAACGGAAGAGTGAAATCACGAGGCTATGAATACAAGCCTCGAATTGCTAGATGAAAAATAGGAAGCCGCCCTCATCTGAATGGCCGCACAAAAGCAGCGCATCGAAAGGTATTACAACCGAAGAGCCAATCTTCGCCACTTTCGAGTCGGGGACTTAGTTTTGAGATACGTCACCCTCAATACTCGAGACCCAAACGAAGGAAAACTCGGACCAAATTGGGAAGGACCGTATCAGGTCCTCGGTATCATCGGAAAGGGATCTTACAAACTTGGCAAGATGAACGGCGAACAGTTGCCAAATAATTGGAACATATCACTCCTCAAACGGTATTATTGTTAAGGTATGACCTTCTCCTTTTTAATTTGTGTTTTATACTAACTTGTTGCAGGTGTTCGATTGAAGGCATCGAGGTTCTCTCCAAACACGAAGTCCTTAAGTCTGAAAGCACGCGTTGCACTTTTTTCCCCTTCGATCGGTTTTTATCCCAAATGGGTTTTTTCGGCAAGGTTTTCAACGAGGCAACCATTGTTCGTGCTAACTTAGAGCAATTCAACAGTATCCGAGGCTTCTTTACAATCAACGTGAATACTGGGGGGCATCACCCTCGGATGTTATGTTTTCAAGGAAAATACTTCGTGTCAACAAAGTCTCGATAGGCAATTTTGTAAAGGGCCAAATGGTCAAATGACCCGTGCCTATGTAGATTGCTCGAGCCCTAATGGAAAAACATGTACGCATGAATGACCTATTGAAAGAAGTATTTTTCCTTACCAGATGTTCCATGCCTTAGTGAAATTTCTACTTTACAATTTCATACTTATGATCCATTGTATAAACTGGCTCAAGTGCCGATCGCAACGAAAGCTCGATGAATCAACCCCGTATTCGGGGACTACCGTCCGAAAATTGACATGCTCGAATTATTAAACTTCGAGACCGTAAGACCTTAAAAAGGCAATCCTCGATTTTTTAGGCCAAGGTCGCCCCACTCGGGGACCGATACTTCGAACAAGTTCGAAGTATAATTGGGAAATGAGCCCAAGGGGAAAATCCTAAGGCTACGGCCAAACTAACACGGTTCGGACACGTCCGAATTCTGTAATGAAAACAGGCATTCGAATACTTTTATAAACCGGTTAAAAAGGCTACCCTCGGCAAAACAACCAAAGGGATTCGATAATACTAAACCCCGAAAAAACCCAATGGGTGCAAACTAACTTCGTGCTAAGGCATGATAAATTTTTGTATGATCAAACTTTTTAAGCCAAAAAGGGAAAAAATCCACTCTTTTGAGGCCATATCGGCCCAATTCAAGAGCCTAAGGGCCATTATATTTTTTGAGTTTGAGAATCCACCCTCACTCAACTAAAACCTAAGGGTTCTTCTACTTCGAGTTTGAGCAAGTACTCACTCGATTATAGAAACTGTATTAGTCTGACTTCGATCAAGTTTCCTAAGTTTCGGATCATAAACAAAATTTTCACAAGGCACGAAGTGAGTCAAAATTATCACAAGGTATAAAGTGTATCAAAATTGTCATTAGGCGAAAAGCAAATCGGAATTTTCACAAGGCAAAAGTCGAGATAAGAAAGGAAACATTTTATATATATATATATATATATATATATATATATATATATATATATATATATATATATATATTTACGTGGATCAGTCGGGATCCTACACAAAAAATTCAAAAAAAGGAAAAAATCCTAATAGCCTAATTTTCTTCGGGAGCTGCGTCTTCGTCAACAGAATCTCCTCCACTCCCGGATCCACTCGTGCTCCCGAAATCATCATCATCAGAGAGCAACGCTTTGGCTTAGGCCTCGAGTATTTTTGCGTTCTCGATATCAACAGCAAGGTCAAAGCCACGAGCATGAATCTCCTCGAGAGTCTCTCTTCGAGACTGATACTTGGCATGCTCGACGGCCCAGTATGATCGAGTCTGAGTTGTGTAAGCCACTTCCTTTGCTCAAGCTTGAGCAGCTTCAGCATCAGCTCGGTAGACGGCCACGATCGCCTCAGTTTCAGCCTTTACTCTTTCTGCCTCAGATGTGGCCTTTGCAAGTTCGGCGGCCAATCGAGCCTCGAGCTCCTCAATTTTCTTGGCTCGGGCCAAGCTTTCCTCCTTCATGCTTTGGAGTTGACGTTCGGTCGATGACAGTTGGGCTCGAGTAGTATCTTTCTCCGAGGCAAGGCAGTCCATGTTTTGCTTCCACCCTAAAGTCTCCGCCTTCATTATGTTGGCCTCCTCACGAAGCTGCTTGATGTTTTAGGCCTTCTGCTGAACCTGCAGGATCAAAGTATTAGTCATCGTTCTCGAATTGATACATCGAGCTTCTGAAAAATTTATCATTACCTGGTCAATCAGGTCGGTCTGCTCTTTATGAGCTGTGGCAAATTCAGCTCGGAGGTCCTTGATCTCCTCTTCTTTTTGCCCACTAAGAAGTTTGAGGGCATCTCTCTCCTCCGTGAACTTTTTAAGGTCGGCCTCGCACCGGCTCAACTCTGCCCGGGATTTAGAAAAAGCTTCCCGATTAAGTGTCAAGGCCTATGAAGAAAGAAAGGAAATCAGGCAAGAAGAAATAAATGCAAGTGTAATATTGATGAAGGGAGCTAAGGCTTACCCGGCTCAAAAGTCGTTAAGCCTCATCGAAGAGACTCGATGCATCACCCAGGTCGGTAGCATCTTCGAATTCCGTAAAGCAACCACGGAAAAGGTCCTCTCCTTCGTGGGTCGTTCCCACATCAAGGGTCTCCACTGCCTGGGCTTCCTGAATTTGCCCCTCGGAAAATGTGGGAGGGGCGGGGAATTGCCAATATCTATTGCCCCAAGCAAGTCACTTGGGGCGTTCCCTTCATTTAGAAGGGCCTCGGAACCGGTCCCTTCAGGCACATCCGCCGATTGTTCAGCACGGCGGGAGGCATCTTCAGCTTCCGATGACTCGGGGACTCTGCTTGGGCCATCTTCCAAGATCTCCTCGATCCAAGGCTAAACCTCTTCGATCATCAACGGCTCAGTGGCCTTTGGGTCCTCGGTGCTCCTCTTCGATCGGGCTACTAGCTCGAAACCAGCATCTTCAATTTCCTCTTCCTCCTCCCATAGACATTGAGCTACATCAGCAAGGCAGGACGGCGGTGTCTTTCTTCGACCTGCGAGCCTTGCTCTTCTTGGGCTTTGGAGTATCGGAGGGCGAGACCCTTTTACTTTTCTTTTCCTTCGACGGCTTCGGGACCGGGGGCGAAATCTCCTCCTCCCTGGATGGGGGCCTCATGACGGCTCTTTACCGAGGCCTGTATGAAAGGGAATCGAGTCAATATAAGAGGGAAACATTTTAAGGCCATTAGATACGTAAAGAAAAGGCTTACCGTGATTTTTGGCCTCCCATCGTCCCCTTGCTAAATCGCACCATGAGCGCTCAGCGTACGAGGAGGTTGAAGCTAGGGTCCGAACTCTGCTCTAGAGGTTCGGAATCACACCAAGCATCCAATCTAC
Organism: Nicotiana attenuata; assembly: GCF_001879085.1. Taxonomy (NCBI): domain Eukaryota; kingdom Viridiplantae; phylum Streptophyta; class Magnoliopsida; order Solanales; family Solanaceae; genus Nicotiana; species Nicotiana attenuata. The sequence goes on from NC_031989.1 coordinate 24,401,139, forward strand.
CGCTACATCATAAAAAAGGATGTTGATGAGAAGAAGTAAAGGGAATAAAACAGTAAATAGAAGCTAAAGGATGGATTGAACTTATGCTTCACATTTCATTTCTCGGGAAATAACATCTCTCGACCGGAATGAGATCGGAAGTCTTCACTCGAACAAACCGACCCATCCACCCTCGATCCTTGTACTCATCTATGCTCGAGAACAACACCTTGGTGGCCCGACGCTGAAGCTTTATCAACCCACCTCGAAAAAGACGGGGCCTATACAGCCTGATGAGGTGGTCGAGGTGAAAGGCGTCCCTTCTTTTTTGCTCGTGAAAAATCGAAACAAAATGACAATCCACCAAAAGGAAGGGTGGATCTGACCTAGGGTTATTTGGTATTGGCGGCAGAAGTCAATGATGACAGGATCGACAAGGCCCATCGTGAAAGGGTAAGTGTAAGCACTTAGAAACCCTTTCACGTGGGTAGTGATATCTTCCTCGGGAGTCGGAATCACCACCTTTTTCTTCTCCCGATTACAGTCTTTCTTGACCTGCTCAAGGTCACTCTCAGTTATCGAGCACATGTATCTCGACATCGGCTCGCACCGGCCAGGGACAGAAGAAGTTTTCTCGACTTTGAAGTCGGAAGTAAGATCATATCCCCCCCCCCCCTCAGGAACGCACTCCTCAGCGTGCGGCTCCGCTAGCGTTTTATCGCCGGCCGACCGCGATGAAGAGGCGCCCTCCTTTTGTGGGACAGTTTCAGAAGTTTTTGCCATCTCTGCAAGTTGAAAGAAAGAGGAGGGGAATAAGGTTTGGTGTTTTGAGGGAAGGTTGATAAACCCGGAGATTATGCAGCACGAAAGGGCTTGAAGGAGGTGAAAAGCTTTGAAGATTAGGATGGAGATTAAGGGTAAAGTTTGGACAAAGGAGAAGGAAAGCACATCTATAGGAAAAAGGTGAGGGTTCAAAATCAATAATGGCGGACAGCAACTGACAGGCATTTAATGCCTCGACATGCGAACAGACTGGACGTTTCAATCACTCCCATCGCTTACGTCATGAAGATGACGTCATGACAAGTCGAAGTACAAAATCGAAGGCTCAATTAGTTTCTTCTCATTACACTCCAAGAAACGAGGGGATTATATGTATACGGTTAAAATCGGGCCTACCCGATTTTACTATTTGATCGAGGCTAGGGAATTGTGTCTAAGGTCGGCCTTGCAACGGGCCAGACCGAGGTATGAGGATAAGGCACCGAGTTCGAGGACCAAGGTACTTATCAAAGATCGAGGCTAATAGCGATCGAGACCAAAGGAGACAGACATCGAGCAAAGCACAATAACAAAAAGGCGAGATATCAGTGACTGGCCGAAGATCGTGGCATAAATCTCGGAACAGATCAAATCAAGGGCGGTTATTTAGTTAATCATGGGATTTACTTCCGTAATTAGAAGTGTGCCATAAATAGGATTCCTCTACTACATAAAGAGGGTCTTAATCATCTTGTAACCATCTTACATTCACGTATATCAAAGCAATACCCCACTTTCTCGCTTATATTCTTGCTCTTCAGCTTGTTATATCTTTTACTATTCTCGCATTAACCTGTTCGAGTGCATCCGAGCTCGAGAGCTTAATTACGTTGTAACATCGGTTCGCTTTATTTTATTGTCAATTCCCATTGTTAATCTTTACATTTATCAATTAGTATTAGGTGAAATCACGCATCCTTAAAATCATATTATAAATTTAATTATTATTCAATTTTTAGGGTAAACACTTTATATGTACTATCTTTTTTAGAACACAAGTCTATTTTCGTAGTCAAGTTTTTTCCTTCTTATTTAACCAGTTCCCCTTTTATTTCCGAGGTCGAAAAGTGGGTAGGCCTTGGGTAGAGGAAGGAAAGCTTCTGATGAGAATCATATTTTACACTTCTAGATTGTACTCATCATGGTTCATAAATGAACCTTTCTTAACTTTGCATCATAAGAGGGAATTCTGCAAATCTCTTCATATAGTTCCACTGTTAATTTGTGAATCTATAAAAACACTTGGGAATAAAGTAATCGAATTTCATAAATTCATGAAAAATTATACTCCATATGCAATTTATATTGAAAATGTAGACTATATATAAAGGGTAGCCCGTTGGCTCACAGCTTCAGAAGATAACCAAATGGCCCAGCCCATAGCAGCGCGCGAAGATCCGAAGATGCTAGAACCTCAATGTTTGTCGATTCTTCTTTAAAATTTAAATTAAAATTAATGATTGTTATGAAATATTATTTTGTAGTGGATGTCTATAACTCCTAAAGAAGTTACTCCCACTACTCTTCTCCAGTAACCTCCCACTACTTCTTACCATTATGGATGTAACTCCCACACCTCCATGATCTTCCCCATGTTCTCAATAGTTAATACCATGTTCATGGCATCCCTTTGTATTACCTATATCATCTTATAAATAGAGGGTTTGGGCATCACATTGTACACACTTGAATACATGGAAGAAATAGATTCTCTTCTCTCTTTCTCTCTACATTTTTGTCTATCTTTTTATTTTATATTATTACTTTGAGCTAAGTTTTGTAACACGTTATCAGCACGAGTCTCTAATAGATTGAGATTATTTACTTCTGTTGGATATTGTCTTCTTCCCAACAGAGATATGCTTGATATGATCTGATCGAGCAAGAAAAAGGAAATAGTTATATTTAGTCCTGGAAATGTGAGACTACTTCCAGAGCGATTTCCAGATAGCAATTTATTGTTGAGTTAGGAGATTGATAAAATTACAACTGCGTGTCATGGCAAGTATAGAAGGTAAAAAGTTCCATCATATCACTTTATTTTGTTAGAGAGCATAATATTTAATTTTCACAAAAGTTCGGCAACTAATTTCTATTGATACGATTTTTACTTTATTTAACTTTGGAGCTTAGTTCCACTAAAAACTGTGAAATAATTTATACTATGGTACAATACTCATGGCCTTTTAGTTTCACTGAGATATATGTGTTTGATCAGAATAGTTGATAAACTAATTAATTCTTTCCTTGTTGTTGTTTACTTCCTTCATTGAATTCTTCATCTAACTATATGAACTAATGACTTTAAAAGCAAAGGCTTAAAATATTAGAAGTAACGGGACTTTGCTGGAACTTGGCCATTGGCGATATCATTATGTTCTATAGATAGCTAGCCTATTGGAATATGTTAACTGTCGAGCAAGATATTCTTGCTTCTTATTAACTTTCTGAAAATTGAATATACTAGTAACTCTTTATTTTACGAAACAATATATTCTTCTTGGATTGTTTCTTTCAGCTAACAGTTTTCTATTTTAATAAATATATATATAAATTTATGTATATTTTAATATAGATGTTTAATATGATGTACTCTATGGCATGACACCTCCCTATTTGAATATGGGTGTAGTAAAACGGAAATTAATAACAAGACAGAAAATGTAAAGATTTGGTGGTAAAGAAAATCCATTGATCCAGAGTGATGTCCATCATGGTAGAGCTAATCAATGGGTTCAAGGCTCACGTTAGCCTATTATGTCATTAACTGAGGGTAAGACGGTTGGTTCAAGTCCCAACACTCCACGAGAATAAGACACCGGGTTTGAGTCCTGGTACACCATGATGATAAGAGTTGAGTTTGAGTCCCAACGCATTATAGCCTTACACGCATGCCTTTATATGGGTAAGGCATTGGGTTTGAGTCCTAATGCACCATATTGATGATATAATGATGACTAATGAAAATAATGTATTTTTCATGAAAAAGCATGAAACTTGTCCCACTTGATTTGCTCCATTCTTGAAGTGAATGTGATAGCGGTGCATAATAAATCTAAATAAAGACAAGTGGTTGACTAATGAACGTGGTCGTGCCAAAGACCAAAATAATAATAGTCATCATTATGGTAATTATAAAAGGAGAACAATAAGGGTTCTCAAAATAATCCTTAGGTGAAGGAATTGTGTATCAATATGGTCTGTAAATATGAGGCACGCTCAAACGATTATAGACCATTTTATTGAAAGTATGCGACTTGTGATAAGCATTGTAAATGCAGACTCATTCCTGAAGTGAGTGTGAAAATATATATGTGATACAAATTATGCACAAGAATGTATTTATGCATGATTGAATAAATACTACAACTCACATCTACAGGAGGTTTGAGAGAAAGAAAGATCATGAACATTGCTATGTGGTTATACGAATATGTCATTGGTCGTGTACATGTGGTACGCCGAAAATATTTTGCCATGCCTTATAAAAATTAATTAAAGGCAAAATTAAAGCAAGAAAAGATTTTGCTTATGATGATTTTGACCATGACAATTATTATGATAAGATAATATTTTCTGTGGAGGAAAAATTCACCACTTGGATGTTGTTACAAAAGATCTTGTAGTGTAAAATTATTGAGAGCTCCAGAAGAGCGAATTTGTTACTACCCGAATAAATAAAATTATTTATGGCATTGGTGGTAGTAAGTCTCAAAAGAAACTTTTTGAGTTTCAAATGTATTAGCCAAAGTGGTTGGCATATTGAGTCTATAAATGAAAGGAAGATCGATTATCTTCATATTACTATAATATACCGGGTAAATATGAAGGTTACCTGATTTTTCTTCTATTTGTACTACAGATGTATAAGCATGATGATAAAATCGCATGCCATAGTAAATTAAATGTTTACTGAAACAAATATCAGTTGGCATGACCGGTTGGCCATCCCGGTTCAATTATGATGCGAAAAATGATTGAGAATTCACATTGACATAAATTGAAGAATAAGGAGATTCTTCGAGAATTCTCATGTATGACTTGTTCTCATGATAAATTGATTACTATACCAGCTGGGGTTGAGATTGTATTATCTGATTTTTGGAACGTATAAAAGGTGATATATATATGGGCCCAGTCACCTGCCATGTGGACCGTTTACTATTATATGATTTTAATAGAAACATCTATTGTATGGTCACATGTGCGTTTGTTATCAACTTGCACTTTGGTTTTTGCAAGGTTGTTTGCTCAAATTATTAGAGCACAGTTCCACAATATATATTATGATAATTTATCTTGACAATGCTGGTTTAAATCCAAGTTGGTTTAGCAGAAATTGTATGCCTCCAATTAAACTAAACCATTGGTTATGAGAATAAAACTCCCAAATCGAAATTTGGTATGAGGTATATTATTTAATATACAACAGCACTTGTACGCATCTAGCCAACAAGTTATGATAAATTCTCCCCATCACAATTGGTTCAGGGTCAGGAACCAAATATTCTCATGTAGAAATATGGATGTGCTATATGATTTAATTGTGCTGTCACATTGCACAAAGATGGGTTCCCAAAGAAAGTTGGGAATTGTGTTGGTGATCCCAACATTAGGGGGAGAAAATGAGCAGCTGAAAAAAGTAATACATGGAATGAATAATTATGAGTATACCTAGATCCTCGTACAAGAAAATGTGAATTTGAAGTTCAAGTGATAATCCATTTTCAAAATATTGTCAGACGCATTTGATGACCCAAAGCTAAATGTCATATTTCAGCTGTTAATGTTCCAAATAGATAAAGTCCATGATGGACATAGTCTGTGGAACGCATGAAGCGTAATAGACTAATCGGTTCCAAAGATAAAAACTCCTTGAAGAAGGAGAGGAGCATATGTTCAAGATGGTCATAATAGGAGGCAAGTGCTCTATAGAGCACCGTGGCATAACACTTATATAAGACCTCATGGGAGAGGCTCAGGTACCTGAAAATAATGAGATCTCAATAAGTTATGTCTTTATTGTGCAATGATGGAACCGATGTAAAATGATCATCGATGATGTTGTTAATATAATGTAGCGCTCAATATTGTTAATATTGACAAGGATCTTGAGCTCAAATCTGTCATGGAATTTGGACAGATAAATGATTGGCCAAATGAAAAATATGCAATGAAAATTGTCTTCATCTGAAAAATATGAAGTTTGGACGAATAGTCCCAACAGCTGAGAGTATAAAGGCTATATGGAGATATTGAAATATGATTAGTATTATATTGCAAAAAGAATCCTTGATATAGATTTGTTTATCCTAACAAATATTGTCAAGGTTTTGTTGTTTATGCAAATGCAGGCATTTATTGAAGTCCGTTCTTCAAACAATCTATTTGTATGTGAGGAATTGTCATATTATCATTTCACAAGATGTGTGACTTTTCTTTGAAGAGAAGATTCCAATAATAATGAAGAAGCAGATGTTTGCTTATCTCAATTGAAAGAAGAATATTGAAGGAGACTGAATAAATCATATATTTCATCAAAGTTCTTTGTCAGACACGATCTTCAACAAAATGATGAAATAGATGTTCAAGAAATTCGTTCAAGTGATAATTTGGCGGAATAATTCACCAAGGCATTGCCGATCTCAATATTAGAGAAGTTGTTAGACAAGCTTGGAATTCGTCGTTGTGATATTTTCATCAGGGGGAGGCAAATATGTGTTGTACTCTTTTTCCCTTAGCTAAGGTTTTATCCCACTGGGTTTTCCTGGCAAGGTTTTAGCGAGGCAGCAAATAAAGCGTATTACAGATATGTGTACTCTTTTTCCTTCACTAGGATTTTTTTCCCATAGGGTTTTTTCCTAGTAAGGTTTTAACGAGGCACATTATCTTTGGACATCCAAGGGGGAGTGTTATGAAATACTTGATTATGGTGGATGTCCATAACTCCTAAGGGAGTAACACCACTACTCTTCTCCATTAACCTCCCACTACTTCTTACCATTATGGATGTAACTCCCACACCTCCATGATCTTCCCCCATGTTCTCAATAGTTAATACCATGTTTATGGAGTCCCTTTGTATTACCTATATCATCCTATAAATAGTGGGTTTGGGCATCACATTGTACACANATGTAGCGCTCAATATTATTAATATTGACAAGGATCTTGAGCTCAAATCTGTCATGGAATTTGGACAGATAAATGATTGGCCAAATGAAAAATATGCAATGAAAATTGACTTCATCTGAAAAATGTGAAGTTGGACGGATAGTCTCCACACCTGAAAGTGAAATGAAAAATCAAGTCGATAGACTTCAAGATGACTTGTGGAACAAAATTTTCGTAAATATCCTGGTATTAGGAGACATGTTCTCCTGTGGGGAATGGAGTCATTTCAGATTTTGGTCTGACAATACATTTGATATGCATATAATGAAAATCCTTGAATAATTTAAATTGTTCTGAAGCATATTAAGGTTACCAAGAAATTTATTAAATAAATCTTCGGCAGATCCTTATGTAGATTAGAGCGATCATGGCGTACATGATTTATTTTTGTGTCTAGTGCAATTGGTGCACTAATATATCTGGCTAGAACCATGAGTATAACAATATGCTAGCAAGATATAGTTTTATTTCAATGTGGAGATATTGGAATACAATTAGTATTATATTTCAAAAGGAATACTTTATATAGATTTGTTTATTCTAACAAATATTGCCAAGATTTTGTTGGTTATGAAAATGCAGGCATTTTCCTGAAGTTCGTTCTTCAAACATTCTATTTGCATGTGAGAGTACTGCCATATTATCATATTACAAGGCAGTTAATTGTTGATACTTATTCAAGTCATGCCAAGATAAGCAACTGATAAAGCAAGGGGCTCAACACACAACAGACGTGTAACTTGACTTTGAAGAGAAGATTCCAATAATACTGAAGATAATGTTGTTTGCTTATATCAATTGAAAGAAGGACTATCGAAGGAGACAAAATAAAGCACATTCACCAAAGTTCTTCAATAAATTTGTTCAAGTGATAATTTGACAAACTTCTTCACAAGACATTGCGGATCTCAATATTAGAGAAGTTGTTATACAAGCTTGGAATTCGTCGTCTCGGAAGAATAAAGTGATGTTTTCATCAGGGGGAGGCAAATACGTGCTGTACTCTTTTTCCCTTAGCTAAGATTTTATCCCACTGGGTTTTTCTGGTAAGGTTTTTAATGAGGCAGCAAATAATACGTATTACAAGATATGTGTACTCTTTTTCCTTTACTAAGATTTTTTCCCACGGGGTTTTTTTTCTTAGTAAGGTTTTAACGAGGCACATTATCTATAGACATCCAAGGGGGAGTGTTATGAAAATATCTATAACTCCTAAAGAAGTTACTCCCACTACTTTTCTCCATTAACCTCCCACTACTTCTTACCATTATGGATGTAACTCCCACACCTCCATGATCTTCCCCATGTTCTCAATAGTTAATACCATGTTCATGGCATCCCTTTGTATTACCTATATCATCCTATAAATAGAGGGTTTGGGCATCACATTGTACACACTTGAATACATGGAAGAAATAGATTCTCTTCTCTCTTTCTCTCTACATTGTTGTCTATCTTTTTATTTTATATTATTACTTTGAGCTAAGTTTTGTAACAATGATAGATTATATATATCGATGCCTTATAATCTTTACTAGTGTTGGAACCCGCGCTATGTATGAATAATTTGACAGAATATTAATCTTATAAAATTATGATGTAATATATCATATTATTTTAATAAATATTAGTTGTTATTATATTATTTAATATAATGTACAAAATTATAACAAAATCTATACAAAATCAAACGATACACCTTACATACAATAACAACAATATACCCAGTAAAATCTCACTAGTGGGGTCTGGAGAGAGTAGAATGTACGCAGACCTTACCCCTACCCCGATAAGGGTAGAGAGGCTGTTTCCGGGAGACTCTCGGCTCAACAGGAGAGACAATAATATCGAAAAGAAACAAAAGAAAAGGCATGTAACAACAAAAGATGCCAGAAAAAAAATAACAACAACGAATAAGTGAAAGGATAATAACACAAAACTATGCAAAACAACAATGTGAACACAACATAGACCGCTAACAAACATAAACAAAACTCTATCAGACTACCAGGTACAAAGAGGGAAGAACTCTCGACTACCCCCTAGCCTACCACCCTAATGCTTGACCTCCACATGTTCCTATCAAGATCCATGTCCTCAGAAATCTGAAGTCGCGCCATGTCCTGCCTGATCACCTCGCCCCAATACTTCTTAGGCCGCCCTCTGCCTCTTCTCGTACCTGCCAAAGTCAACCGCTCACACCTCCTAACCGGTGCATCTAGGCTTCTCCTCCGCACGTGTCTGAACCATCTAAGTCGCGCTTCCCCCCTCTTATCGTCCACGGGAGCCACGCCCACCCTCTCCCTAATATCTTCATTCCTAATCTTATCCAGCCTAGTGTGCCCACACATCCATCTCAACATCCTCATTTCTGCTACTTTCATCTTCTGGATATGTGAATTCTTGACTGGCCAACACTCAGCTCCATACAACATGGCCGGTCTAACCACCGCTCTATAGAACTTACCTTTGAGTTTCGGTGGCACATTCTTGTCACACAGGACTCCAGACGCTAACCTCCATTTCATCCACTCCACCCCAATACGGTGCGTAACATCCCCGTCGATCTCCCCATCTCCCTGGATAATTGACCCTAAGTACTTAAAACTTTCTCTCTTGAGGATGACCTGTGAGTCAAGCCTGACTTCCACATCCGCTTCCCCCGTCACGTCGTTGAACTTACATTCCACATATTCCGTCTTAGTCCTACTCAACTTGAAACCTTTAGACTCCAGGGCCTGCCTCCGTACCTCCAGTCTCTCATTAACGCCGCCTCGTGTCTCATCAATCAGAACTATATCATCAGCGAACAACATACACCATGGCACCTCTCCTTGGATATGGTGTGTCAGTGCGTCCATCGCCAGAGCAAATAAGAACGGGCTGAGCGCAGATCCCTGGTGTAACCCCATAACCACCGGAAAAGGCTCTGAGTCACCTCCCACAGTCCTAACCCGAGTCATAGCTCCATCATACATATCCTTTATCGCCCTAATGTAAGCCACCGGCACACCTTTCACCTCCAGACACCTCCAAAGGACGTCCCTAGGGACCTTGTCATACGCCTTCTCTAGGTCAATAAACACCATATGCAAATCCCTCTTCCTATCCCTGTATAGTTCCACCAGCATTATTAGATTAGCAAGTACTTAGTACTATACATTTACTAATATGACTTTTTAAACTTGTCAATTGGCTTAATATTTTGATACTACTCTCTTTTAATATAATACATACATATATATATATATATATATATATATATATATATATATATATATATATATTCTTACTTTGGAAATATTTTAATTTTTTAAAAACTTATGTTCTACTGTTCAAAATTCTTCAATTGTCTAAATTTATCAATAATTTTCTTGAGTGTTGTTTATTTATCTTATGTTAATTAAATAATTCAAAATATAAATATCATAAAATTATCTTTATCCGCTCTTTTCGTACATTCTTGTCACGACCCAATTTCCCCTATAAGTCGTGATGGCGCCCAACATCGTCGCTAGGCAAGCCAACAAGGAACTAGCCATGTATTTATTTTTTTATTAATTTCAAAGTAATTGATTTTTATTTATTAAGTAAACGAGAAGTGGAAAATTGTAGTAAAGTAAGGCGTGAACCAATGAAAGAGCAAGATATGATGAAATAAATATCCAAAACCATAAAGTGTCTACTAGCATGTCCCCAAGACCCGGTTTCACAAGTGTATGAGCAACTAGTAGAATATAAAACACATATGTTATTGTCTGAAATAAGATAGACAGAAAGTAAATACAAAAGAGAGACTACAGGTGCTGCAGAACGGACTCAGAAAGTAGCTCACCACTATGCCTCGGGGTAATAAGGGTGCGCCCTTGAATGACTGTCAAATGCACCTGCCTCAGATCATGCACGACTAGTGCAGAAGTGTAGTGCGAGTACATAAACAACATGTACCCAGTAAGTATCCAGTCTAACCTCGAAGAAGTAGTGATGAGGGGTCGACATCGACACTTACAACGGGCCAACAATAAAAATACAAATATTCCAGATAGACATGGAATACATGAATAATAATAATAACACAATAACCAGCAAAGAATAAATGGTTCTTTAACTGATAGTCAATTTAAAAATCTCGAACTGACACATGCTAACTTCAACAATTTTAGGCCATTATAAAAATTTAGACCTCTCAAGTCATAAAAATAATATCAAGTGTATTCGGGCTCCAAGCATTATCACGCACGATTTACGCTGAGGTCGTACTGTCTGATCCAGAATAATGTGTACACTGCCGAGGGTCGAACGGCACGAACCATAGATGCATCTAAAATACTGCCGAGGCGTTCGACCCGCTCCACAAGAAGAGAGAATACTCTATGAACATCCAATTTAAAAGTTATCACAAGACTAATACACAAGGAGGCACAATTTCTATTAACAGTCAAGTAACCCGCCTAAACTCAAAGTAAGTGAAATTCAGTCTTTACGAATCCTTTATCAAGTTTCAATATAATTTAGGCACTTAAGTTAACAAGTAAAGTGCGAACAATACAAGTATTTCATGATTTGGGTCCTAAAACTACCCGGACTTGAGCATGATTTGTAGCTACACACGGACTCTCGTCACCTCGTGCGTACGTAGCCCCCACAAGTAGAAGCAAATAGTAATTTAAAACACCTATGGGGTAAATTCCCTCTTACAAGGTTAGTCAAGAGACTTACGTCGTCCCAAAGCTCACTTTTCGGCCTACAAATTCACTCTAAAGCCCCAACTTGGTGCCGAACAATCCGAAGCTAGCCAACTATTATATAAATTAAATCAATATACACTCACAAGTACATAATTTAGCTATTAGAGAAATTACCCAACCCAAATGGGAAGATTCCTAAAATTCACCCCAGGGCCCACATGCCCGGATTCCGAAAATTTCGAAGATAAATGTTACCCATAACCTCACAAACTCAAATATGTAATTTCTACCCAATTCCATAATCATTTTCGTGATCAAATTCCATTTTTACCAAAACCCTAGCTTCTTCATGAATCCTACAAGTTTTCACAATCTTTCCATGTTTAATCTACCTAAAACCCGTATAATTAACTTGGAAATAGGTGGAAGTTACTTCCCTTAGGATATTTATGGAAATCCCTCTCCAATCTGCGGACCTTGGGTCGCACCTGCGACGCTGCACCTACGGAAAATCCATTGCAGGTGTGGTCCTAGCCCAGGATGCCTCTTTTCGCTTCTGCAGACGGGTTTTCGCTTCTGCGGAAAGCCTGTCAAACCTGCAACCCACGCCTGGCTGGCCTTACTTCCCATCTGCGGCCCCATCATCGCAGAAGCGAGCTCGCTTCTGCGGAACTTCTCCGCTTCTGTGGACCACTGGCCACTCACCTGGGCTGCTTTTGCGATCACAGGCTCACTTCTACGAGCTCGCACCTGCGACCAAAATCACGCAGGTGCGCACCAGAACTGGAGCACCAGTAGTCCCCCATGCCAAAATTTTCGAATCCGATTCCAATCCGTTTCGCATCTGGGGCCCCCGGGACCCATCCAATCACACTTACACATCCAACAACATAACACGGACCCGCTTGCGCAATCGAAACTCCGAAATAACATCTAGAAATACGAATCGAACGCCCAAGCGCATGAATCAAATTATGAAATTCAAAAACTTCTAAAAATAGTTTCGCGCGTCCGATTCCTATCAAATCAACTCGGAATGACGCCAAATTTTGCGTGCAAGTCTTAAATCATCATACGAAACTATTCACAGGCTCGAAATCCCAAACGGACCTCGATATCACAAAAACCTACTCCGAACCAAACTTAAAAAGCTTAAAAACCTTCAATGCGCCAACTTTCAACATTAAGTGCTGAAAACGTTTCTAGCTAGAACTCGGTCGAATAAGAATCATCACGGGTCATCCGAAACCTGATCCGAACATAAGCCTAAGTCGAAAATAATCATAAGAACCTATTGGGACCGTCAAATCCCAGTTCAGAAGTCGTTTACTCAAAACATTGACTCAAGTCAAACTTAACCATTTTAAGCCAATATTAAGGAACTAAGTGTTCTGATTTCAACCCGAACCCTTCCAAACCCGAACTAACCATCCCCGCAAGTCATAAAATAGTAAAAGCGCATACGAGGAGTCTTAATTAGGGGAACGGAGATCTAGAAAGCAAAAGGACCGCTCGGGTCGTTAAAATTCTTTTCTACTATTATATTTGATTAGTTTTCTCATTTTGTATTTTACTAAAATTTTAATAAAGTAATTTTTTTACTAATGATTGCAATAATTATGATTTTTGTATTATTTTTAATTAAAATATTTAAATTAAATTCTTCTATCCTTTTCATACATCAGTGTTTATTCTACAATATTTGATTTTTTTTCATTACGTGTTTATTTGTAATACGAATATTATATATTATTTTTCTAAATGGATAGTGTTGAATCTTCAAAGGTTAAACAGAGAAGTTCTTTTATTATATGTCATAAATCTACTAATGATTGCATTAATTATGATTTTGTATTATTTTTAATAAAAAAATAAATTAAATTCTTCTTCCCGTTAGTATAATATGAAAAAATAATTTTTTTATTAAATTAAAACATTATAAGTTAAATTATATCTTTATATATTTTATTGATTTCTTGAAATCTTGTTTATGTTTTATCTTTAGTTTTATCTATTATAATATTTTTAGTTATATGGCCTTACCTATATAGCATGATCATATGAATTATTATTCAAAAACTATCTCATCTCAAAAAACAAATTAGTTTTATTATTTTATATATCTTTGCATTGAAGTTATTTATTTTTATTTTTTTATAATAGTTTCCTTACGTATACAAATATTTAATTATTTTTTAATTCAAATTAAAAAAGAGTAACTAATTATTAACTAACCTAACTAATTTTGTCCAAAATTGACATTGTTGAATTTTTATTGCGACACTTGGCATCGTAACATTGATTTGCTTCTCCTATTATAATTAAAAAATTACCACTTAACAAGTTAAATATCTTTATATATATTTTATTTATTTCTTGAAATTACTGTTTATGTTTTTATCTTTAATTTTATCTATTATAATATATTTAGTTACATGACCATATGAATTATTATTCAAAAACTATCTCATCTCAAAAAAAAAAAAAAAACAAATTAGTTTTATCATTTTATTTATCTATACATTGAAGTTATTTATTTATATATATTTTTCTTTTTTATAATAATTTATCAAAAAATATATAGATATTTAATTATTTTTTGGTTTAAATTAAAAAAGAGTAACTAATTAATAACTAACCTAACTAACTTTATCCTAAAATAGACACTTGTTGAATTTTCGTTGTTACACTTGGCATAATAACATTTATTTGCTTCTCCTATTCTATATAGATAGAATATGAATAGATTATCAGTGTTTGATTTGCATATTATCATAGTATAATTGAACTTTAATTAAAAAAGCAATAAAATGTTAAATCTTATAATTATTCAGATTAAAATAACAGTTATCAGGAAAGGTAAATAAAATAATGTATAATGTTATGAAAATATGGTTAATGTATATTGGATTATATTTTATTCGATTTAGTCGTCATAACATATTAAACATTAATGTGGTTCATAATCGTAATTCCAATCACACAAACAATAAATCCGTCAACTTTTTAAATACTGATAAATATAATTTAAGTTAAAACATATATATATATATATATAAAACCTTACTAATCTAGAAGAAGTAACACTCTGTTTGGATCATTGTTCCTCATCGTTTTATAATGTATTGTATTGTATTGTATCGTATTGTAATGTATCATTTTATGAATTCAATGTTTGGATAGATTGTATTGTTTGTTATTGTTAAATTATATTTTGCTGTTTGGTTTGACTGTATCATATTATACTGTAACTGATAAATTTACTAAAATACCTTCAATTGTTTAAATATTAAATTTATCAAAAAATTTGCATAATAATAATTTTAAAAAACAAAACAGAAGAAGGCAAAACGCCTTAAGAAAGCAGTACAAAGGAGCAAGATAGAAGAAGGTAAAACAAAGGAACACAACTAATTAAAATTGAGTTAAAAGCAAATTAGGAGAAAAAATCAAATAGAAGGCTGCAAATACCTTTAACGTTGGCGGCAGAAGTTTTTGAAACAAATAAAGTAGGTTATAGATCGGAGATTTGGAGTTAAAATAGAAAAAAAGTTAAAGGGTAAAATAGAATTATGGAATAATAAATTATGGCATAATTGAAAAGAAAAATAGGAAACAATCCCACCACACCAAATCGATTGTTTAAAAAAAATAGTACTTTTATTGTTTCGAAACAATAAATTTAACAGTATAATATAATTAATTTTAATATAATTAATTTTAATAAAACAAATATTATTTTAGGATAACAATACAATAGGATACAACATCAAACAAGCTGTAAAACAAAACAAAAGAGCAGCACTAGAATGTCTCTAACTCCCAAGTTAAAGCAAAAGGAACCTTCTGTAACTTCTCTTCTACCTTACACTTGCAATCATTCATTCTCATCCTCTATCTCTCTCTCCACCGTAGCACGCAATTCCTCCGCCATCTACAACCGTTCTCGGCCTTTTCCCCATGACCTCTACCCTCCCTTCCTCCTCCCCTTGGTCCGATTCCAACCCTTTCGTTTCCCCTCACATGTCGGAAAATTCACCTCAAGCTCTAGAATCCGGTGATCGTTCCTCTCTCTCTGACCTCTCCGATATCTCCTCCGCCATCACTGCCGCCACAGCTGATGATGCTGAACACCGCGCTGAAACCTCCGTTACCTCCCCTGCTGCCGCCGCTACTACTACTACTACCGTACAAAATATTAACCCTAATCCTACTTCAAATTCTCTTCCCGTTGATTCTTCTACACCGAATATCCTCTACCTCTCCTTCAACCAGGATCACGGTTGCTTTGCGGCGGGCACCGATCGCGGGTTCCGGATCTACAACTGCGACCCGCTTCGCGAGATTTTCCGCCGCGATTTTGCCGGTAATGCTAATGGCGGAGGTGGAATTTGTGTTGTTCAGATGCTTTTTCGGTGCAATATTCTGGCGTTGGTTGGAGGTGGCCCGGAACCTCAATATCCCTTAAACAAGGTGATGATATGGGATGATCATCAATCCAGGTGCATCGGCGAGCTGTCGTTTCGATCCGAGGTGAAATCCGTGAGGCTAAGAAGGGATAGAATTGTGGTTGTTTTAGCTCAGAAGATATTTGTTTACAACTTTGCGGATTTGAAGCTGTTACATCAGATTGAGACGGTGGCAAATCCCAAGGGTTTGTGTGAGGTGTCACAGGTATCGGGATCGATGGTTCTGGTTTGTCCGGGGCTGCAGAAGGGTCAGGTGAGAGTGGAGCATTACGCGTCGAAGAGGACCAAGTTTATAATGGCACATGACTCGAGGATTGTGTGTTTTGCGCTCACAAATGATGGGAGGTTACTGGCTACTGCTAGCAGTAAGGGTACTCTTGTCAGAGTGTTCAACACTTTAGATGGATCTTTGGTCCAAGAGGTATACACTTACTCTGAATTAATTGTCATACTTTTTTAAATTGTTTTATTTACATGGTCAATATGGTGACGCCAAATTCCCCGTAGAGCAAGAAGTAATCCAGGGTGTGTTGGGTATAGAGAAAACTGTTTTTCATGGAAAATGTCTAAGAAAATGTTTTATCTGGATAATTTTTGGTAGGGTATAGAAGTGCTAAGATAGAGATGAAGTGGATTTAACTTGATTTTATTTCAAGAAGGTAGTTTCTAAGTGTCATGATAATTTAAATTTGGATTTAATGCGTGAATAAAATTGCAAAGACAATGTATCTTCTAGTTTTCTAGAGAACCAGTTTTCCTTTCATTTCTTGTGGTGTAAAGATTTAGCTTTATGGTCTCGATAATTTGTATATCGCATTAATATGTAATAGAATTGCAAAGAGATGCATTTTCTAGTTTGCTAGAGAATCAGTTTGCCTCAGTAGCTGCTTGTTTTGGTAAAACCAAATGATTTGCATGACAATGTAAGGCTTTCCGGGAATTGATGTTTCCGTCTTCATATATGTCGACGAAAGTTGCCTCCATGTACTTGAGAAAAATTGGGGATAACTTCATAACCAGTCTCCCTAAAAAGTATGAAAGAGATGAAACGGTGGTTGATGTCCTAGTTGGTGCTTGTTACAGTATTCATACATGAAACACGATCAAAATATTAGTCTGTCCTGTCAAATGCTTATTGTCCCTTCCTCTTTTGAAGGACTGACAATTATGTCAAATAATTGAGACTCTGCATCAGACATAATCTGTACATGAATTGCTTATGCCTTTTTGTGATACCACTTCACTGAAGATTTGAATGCCATTTGATTTCCAATGAACGTATCTGGTGTGTTATTGCTTACAACTGCCACTTCGGAAATGGAGTGTGAACTTTTGTCTTTGATCTTAATCATGTTCTTTTCGTTTAATACAGGTCAGGAGAGGCGCAGATAGAGCAGAAATCTATAGCCTTGCCTTTTCTTCAACTGCACAATGGCTAGCTGTTTCCAGTGATAAAGGAACTGTGCATGTGTTCAATCTAAAGGTTGATTCAGCAGCTTTAGGAGTTGATAAACCAAGAGGGGCATCTGAGTCAAACGCTACATCTCCATCAGCTGTGTCTCATCTCTCCTTCATTAGAGGTAACGAGCCTGTGATATTCTTCTCTTTAGTTACGTGATTTTAAATGCAAATCTTCTTGAGGAAGTGCATGCTATTTGTAGCATTAAATGCGAGCTTAGTTATTCAGAGAACTCCATGATGTGCAAGCCTCGTTTTGTATAATCGACTACATGCAGTTAAACTCTTTCAGAAAGGAGCATCAAATCCTTCTATGGAGGCCTTTCTGATGCTTCAATGTGTGCGCGTAGCTCTGATAAGATGTTCTAACTTTTCTAATTTTGACATGGAGAAAGAAAGGGTAACATTTGCTCCCTAGAGTAAGGACTGCACCAGTGATATCAGTTAACATCTTGATCATAAATCAAGAGAATATAATTTTGCATTGAAGTATGAGAGGAAGACTCTACTCTGCATCAAACTAAAAGTATTTGTTATCGACCTACATAAATGAAACTGTCCCCTTTCAAACATCTTAAGCTTTTTACATGACGTGGTTCACACAATTGAAGGTTGTATTAGAGTAAGCCGAGAGTAAGTCGAGGTGGGTTTGAGTCTTACCGGCACTCATTTAACAAGAATATTTCCATGTAATTTCCACAAAGAAGGAATTCAGGTTGCATGTGAGGGGGCGTATTGCAGACCTATATAAATAATTAAAATTGTTCCCTATCAAAAAGTTTTGAGTTTTTAGTGGAAGTGTCTTACTTCATCCCAAAAAAAAAAAGTTTTTAAGTTTTCAAGTTAGTGGATCACGTAAATTAACAGTATGGAAAGGATAAAAGTGAGCAATCTGCGTGTGTAGTGATATTTCCTGGAATTTCTTCAGAAACAATGTGTGGAATCACTCTTCCAGCTCTGGTAGTGGTTACTGATTATCTTTCTGCTTTGCATCTCATGGCATATATTCCTGTAAAATTGGAGAAATAGATGGCTTCAGAGTGTAGTTAAAGCTAAATAAAAGAAATATGAATGATATGGATGGAAACATATTTATGGTCTTGGCTTTAAGTTCCCCTTTGGTATCGGAAGCTTCCCTATCTTTGGAAAATGTCCTACAACCCCTAGTGATCAGCCAGCTACTTGCCCACTAGAGCCTAGGAAATGAAGTTCCTCGATAGTTATCTTTTAAAATCAATGGGTTATACCTTGTGTAGGGTTTAACAATTCACTAGAATACACATCTTTCTTTTCTTTTGAGAATAAAACAAAAAAAACAGATGTATACTCTACGGTTGCGAATAGAGTACACATCTTTCTTAGTTCAAACAGTCTGAATAGGTCTTTGGGTTTTTGTATTTTTGTTGCTAATAGACTCAGGACTGACAATTTTTTGGAGACAGCGCAGAAGAATTAGTTCGAAAGTTTGTCAATAACTCAATATTCGAAGCTTATTAACAGTTACCTTTGTGGTGTTTTGCCACACAGGTGTGCTACCAAAGTATTTCAGCTCTGAGTGGTCTGTGGCGCAGTTCCGCTTGCCAGAAGGTCTGCAGCACATTGTGGCCTTTGGCCACCAAAAGAATACTGTTGTGATTCTTGGCATGGATGGCAGGTAAGGTTGTTAGTCTAAGTACTTCCAGGAAGAATCCTGGTGGGACCGTGTCACTATTTCTTTTTCAACTTTGTCCCAACTTTTGCGACTAGTGGATCGCTTCTTTGGAAGTTCAACTATTAATGCTTTGATAAATTGGAAATGCAGTTTCTACCGATGCCAGTTTGATGCAGCAGCTGGTGGGGAGATGACCCTGTTGGAACATCACAGTTTCTTAAAGCCAGAGGAGAACTTCTAACTTGGGAAAGCTAGTTGAGTCCATGCTACAGTTCTGTTTGCTACCCTTCTTGTGTCGCTTTTGTTGTTACTGTATCTGTTTATAAATTCAGAGGGGGACACTGTAGTGATTGTGAATATGCATACATATCCAAAAAATGTAAATATATAAGAGGATAAGATTCGTAACAACCTTCTGGCTGTACATAAGATGCTGTGCATAGTGCCAGATAACAATATTGTTATGGGCAAATCTGTCATCTCGTTGCTGAACTATCTACTTAGCTATTCATCTGGTGCCCAACGGGGCCAACGTTTACTCGTCTCTGTAGAAGCTCTGACCAGAGGTTGACCGAGTAACTAGGGGTTGTTTGGCACATGGGAAACGAATAATGATCAGAGGACAAATTTTCGAATTAACTTTATCTCAGTTTGGTTTGGGGTATTAGCTAATTCCGGGATAACTTTTATACTAAAATGGTGGGATTAGTTATCCCGTGGGATTACTAATTCCATGGGATATCCTGAGATATTTCACCATTGTGTCAAACGACTCCTAAAATTTCTCAGTATGATCTTTGGTATTGTCCTAACATATATATTTAATGGGTTCAACTAACTCTGTTTTTCGGCTGATAGTATGCATATAAATTCTCTCTTCTTAAACTTATAAAATTAAATACTAGAAATATTGTTGCAAACAAATGAAAGACCAAGTGAAACGGATGAATAAACAAACAATTAAATTTATGTCATAAACATATTTTTATCTAGGTATTGCTAATACATACAGCTATTCAATACCAAATTTAATATAAAGTAATATGGTAGCTAAATTAGAAACCACAAATGACAACAAAAAGTGCCGGTATCACGGCTAAGCAAGCAACCACAGGGAATTAAACAGATCGCGGCTTAAACCCCGTTGATTATATAGTGACTGTAAGTCCAACTAGTTTTCATTTTAGTTGGGCATCTCAACCATGGCTAATAAAATTTTCCAGTCCACTCTCTAGGAGAAACGCGATACATACTGAATTTTAGTAACTACGTCAATAGCATAGAGCAGTCTTTGCATTAAAAAAACACCCAAATGGCGTCCCTTGAACTGTGCATTTTGAACCAAGGGACACCTGCTATGCAATACAGTAACACAAGAGAGCTCAAGTAGAGGCTGTACCAAAGCTAGCAGTTCGCGGAATAACTCAAAGTCGTAGCTCTAACAGCAGAAGGAAAGAGATGAGGAAAGAAAACAAAAAGGGGAATAGCAATAGCAAGACTTGAAGAGACTCCAAACAATTGGAGTTGATCATAAAGAGGAGATTAATAGCTCAAATGGTGGTCTCCTATCACAATCTATATCCAAAGATCCCGTCATCCCACAAAATATATTTGCTTCATTTCTTCTCATAACATATGCAAAGAGTGGAATATCTCCGCAAGGAAGCTAGTATACAACTTTCCAATTTCCCTCTTCACTGATCAATATTCTAAATGGGAAGATCACAATTTTTGGTTTGCCCAGATAACTAAAATACAATAATCCGGTCAAATACAACACATATGTGGCTCTAGCAAGAACCGTCATTGTCTCCAATTTGAAGTATTTCCATGCCTGTGATTCCAGTTTAAAGTATCATAAATGGTTTGCATCTTCATCAATACTGTAGAGTGAAACAAGAGATGGGTCTTCCAAGGCCTCAATCTTCTACATTTCCAAGAAAAACTTACAAGACAGATCTTCTAAAACCTCGAATTGAAGTGCTTCACTTACATTTCCATGAAAAGTACGTCAAGGTACATGTCTTCAAGAGTTTCAAATGCAGAGTTCCTTCCATTAGAGTCACTGTCTAAATAATCTGCAGTTGTACACACCTTATGTGTGGTGTTCCTCTTCATGCATTTTTATTGCTCATTAAAGTATTGAGGAATAGGTGAGTTAGTGATATTGTTTATTGAAGAAATAAATTGAAGACATGGAAAGAACAGGTCTGACACATTGCAGCATCCGTTCATTGTTTTCAATGTTGATGATGACAGTGGATCAATTTTTTATCTAAAATTGTAGCTTAAGAGGAAGTAGTGCTTGAAATGGTTAACTCATTTTTTGTTGAATGGCAACGGTCACCATTGTCACCTCCTGGAATTTCTTCAATGTTAGATAGCTTTGACTCTTCAACTACAGCCTCAACACAAATGAAACTTTGCCTGGAAATGCAAACCATAGTTGCATTCAATATCCTCTCCATTCCATTATACATGGCATTGATATGAGAGACCTTTTCGAGCACTCTATGCAAGAGAACTTTTATCTCTTCCGTTGTTGAATCATAGGAGCAAGATTACTCAACGGTCCGAGAGCAAATAGCTCCGATGCCAATTGATACGTAATACAGGAACTCAAGAAAGCTCGAGTAGAGTCTTTAACTAACCTTGGAGTCTGCAAAAGAACTCAAAGTATTAGCTCTAATGTGGGAAGAACAAGGATAGAAATAAGAGAGAAAAATACTTCATTCATGTTCAATATTGTATTGCATGGCACTATTTATAGGATTTGTTTCACTTTAACTAACTACCGGTTAATAGATTTAGTAATACTAAATAGTAGTAACTAACTAGATGATTAAGTGTAGGCCAACTAATTCAACTTGATACCTTGCAAGATTGGTATTTAGATGCATCATGAGCATAGTAAAACAAGTGCCTGTCTGCAATCAAAAATATATATACATTGTATAGAATATAGATACAGAACATGCACACTACTATAGTTCTCTAGGAGATTTCTCCTTCGATGTCTTAAAACAGTTTGGCAATTAACGTCATTTTGGTTGGGATTGCAAACCTGTTTCTTTGGAAAGTAAATCCCACAGCCAATTACTACAAAGAAAGAATACATAATGGTCATATCAGGATTAGCCTCCTCTGGAATCACTGTCAAGGTGCAGTGTGATAATTGGCTCTTATTAGGTATCATCAAAACTTGTAATGGCTTTTCAATAGTCACCCATTATATCAATGATGTGCAGCAGAATCAGAGGATTAAAACCGGCACTACTTAGTATCAATCCCTTAGACATGCGGGAAATAGCATTATTGAATCAATAGCACCAAGTCGTTTGCAGCTGGAGTTACATCAGTTACTCATATGCAATCTTGAAAGAGAAGTGTGGCTCATGTAGTTTTTCATTAGGCATTAGACCAGACTCATAAATGAGGAAGTGTGGATTTGAGGAAAAGAAAATAGTGAGAAAGGATAATAAAGATTTATCTTTGCAGATGCAGACACTTAATCAAACTGAAGATATAGGTCTCAGAGCAGTCCATGTTCCTCCAGGTTCATTTTATTATCAAGGCCATACACATACGATCTATGACACAGAATTTATGCAGATAGTTATGAACCAGAATCCCAGAAGGCAATGTTGGCTGTAAAACTATTTTGAGGGGATAACGGCCAACCTATACTGACCAGTCATTCCCAGGATGAAGCTTTGCTTCAAGTGCAATGTTTTGCAGCTGGTTATAAACCAGTATTGACCACTGCCTCCTAAAGTACATGGTCATTTTTCATGGTAACATTATCTTTCACAAATGTATTTTGGCTCATTTATACAAGGAAGACTATGGATAGTGACAAGCATGTGAATTGAGTGCAGATGAGTAGAGAGATTATATGGACAAGCTACCTTAGCATACTGACTCATGCTCATGGCTTCATAAAAAATATTCTTCAAATTTCAATGTCCAAGAAAGAACATCAGATACTAATCACTACAAAAACAATCAGCATACAAACAATTCAGCTTCCCATTTCACACCTACGCTTACTTCCAGAGAATGAGAAACAACTAGGTCTGGATGGCAATCATCCCAGACTATTTTTACCTCATGCAGTAAGCTATGGTAAACATCAGACCAGATGCAGACTATTCCTCGAATGTTTAGACTTCAAAACAATTCGATGAACATTCAAAATAAAATGGCAAATCCACATATAAAAGGAAGTGAGTGCAATTATTAAACAGCCGATCTGTAATACAAGCTAAATAGGACAAAATAAATCTGCTTTGTGTAACTAATGACAGGAAGATGATCCAATTAACACTTCTCTGCCAGTGACCTTCCCTTTGGATGAACAATTTGAACCTTGAAAATAACTATATGAGCACAACCATACTCCTTGAAAACAACATATTAACTACAGCAGGAGGGCAAGACAACAACAGATGCTGCATTGGCAATATTAAACACCTACAGTGTTTAGATTTCTTACCATCTCCAGAAAACAACAGTGTTTAGATTTCTTACCGTCTCCAGAATCAATGCATCCAAGGGAAGAAATGCGACGAGGAAGTTGAACTTTCATTGTCCATGGCAATGTTACATAATGACTGCAACAGAGACATACTTTCCTGCAATAAGTCAATGCTATGGATAGCATGAATGTTCATAAAAGTTATATATATATATATATATATATATATATATATATATATATATATATATAAAAAAAAAAAAAAATCGACCAATTAAGCTACTGCTATAATAAAAGAGCAATAGCAGATTTACACTAATAAAATAGCCTTTATCTAGCGGTAGCCTAGGCTATAAGACAAATTGAAGCAAGTTTTCCTACCGTTATTTGATGCTATCCTCTAATGCATACAAATAGGTCATTAATGCACAATAGATACTCTTTTGCCAAAATGTTGCTTCGCTGCATCTTACAATTTACCAACTTGGCTGAAGAACCTAGAATTGGAATTCTTGCTTCTGGGCCAAGTGTTTCTAGCAAAATTTCTGGCCCACTTAACAAGGTCCAATACAAGCTTCTCCTTTTGCAACCTTTCCTCCGATTCTATCTTTTTCTATAGGTTTCAATTTTTATTTATACCATTATAGCAATGCACATTATGGATATAAAAGCAAAAGAGAAACATAATCAGAAATCCCACAAATAGCAAAACTTTCTGCAAACTAGCAAAAATTGATAGGAAAAAGAGTTGCTTTCTATTATATTTCCAAGCGCCATTACACCGAAATTAGAAAACTAATAATCTACGTCCTACTACAAGAAGTAGTACCAATAAACTAGACAAAAGACTGGCCCACCATATTTAACCAAAAGATCAATTCCAATAGATAGTCCTATGCCTTCTTTGGCGACTTGGTAGCCTTGGGCGTAGATGCCTTCTCCTCGGCTGCACCAGATTTCTTAGGCAACAAGACTGGGTTAATGTTTGGAAGAACACCTCCACTTGCAATGGTAACTCCACTCAGCAATTTCCCCAACTCTTCATCATTCCTCACTGCCAACAGCACATGCCTAGGAATAATCCTACTCTTCTTGTTATCTCTCGCCGCGTTTCCAGCCAACTCCAACACCTGTAGCCACACAAAAGAAATTCAAAAAGTCAATACAACGTCACTAGCCATAGAGTGATTAACAGAAAACTAGGGATCTAAGAAGAAAATTTGTGTACCTCAGCAGCAAGGTATTCAAGAACAGCAGCGAGGTAAATTGGAGCACCAGTTCCAACACGCTGAGCATAACGACCCTTCTTTAGGAAACGAGCAATACGACCAACTGGGAACTGAAGTCCAGCTTTGACTGATTTGGTTACAGACTTCTTTCTTGGGCCTCCTCCTTTCCTTCCTCCGGCACCTTTTGTTGTCTTGGTTGCTGCGGCTTCCATTGCTGTGAATGAACTGTTAACAAAGCTTGAATACAGAGAAGTAATAGGAAAAATGTAAGCTTTCGGACTGAGATTTGAGTGTTGAGTGAGGAAGGAAATGGGGAGTTTAATTATTTATAGGGATGAGATGAGATTGCCACGCTGGCAATCCGCGTGAGGAGTGTTGTATTTAACGAAGCGGATTGTTCTTTACAATGTGATCTCACGGTTAAGAAAATGGGGACAGGACAGTGATCCTTGGCTAATGCGAATAGCCAATGATGTAATGCCACGTAGTTGTACTTGGTGATTTGCTTGATGAGAGAAAAAACCGCGAGCGGGAAATTTGAGTTTTCCTAAATTTGTTTGCGATAGCTTTTCGTTTTGCAAGTTCGCGCCAACTTTTTTGGCAAAAGAGAAAATCTAGAGGAAGAAATAAAAGAGATAATTATTCCTAATTCCTGTTTATCCCACCAATTTCGTACTTAGCCTAAATACTTAGCTCCTGGTTATTACTAAAGTCTAAAAACCTATCTCCAGTAGTACTTTTTTTGGGTCGAAACTTAACATGGATATTAGAATATCTCCAATAGCATTTTGTTTTGTGTAAATAAAGGTGTGAATTAGAAGACGTAATGTTTAGGTAAATCCTATACTTTGAAGGAAAAGAATAAAGTAAATCTAAAGTTATTATATAAAGGTTTTTGTCATGAATAATCACGATCCATCTCGTCAAAACAATTAAACAACATTTGCAGCAATATAGATTAATCTAATATAATGACCTCTAAAACAACTACTCTATGAGCGTGTTTGGATAGCTGATTTGAAGTAGTTGATAAGCATTAGGTGTTGAAAAGCACTTTTAAGTGCTGAAACTGATTTAATAAATAAGCAATTACGTGTTTGGGTACAAGTACTGAAATTGATAATAAGTTATTGCAATATTTGATAAAAAAGGTGTTGATAAACTCTTTTTCTGTTAAATAACTTAAATAAACTTAAAACTGTTTACACTTATAAGGGCGTAATTTCTTCAAAAATTTTGACTCCATATCAATTCAAATAAAAAATATTCTATTTGTCATTTTATTTTAAATACAATTGTGCTTAGATAAGATAATTGTTATGATTATATATTTATTTTATGATAAGCATGTAATCATAAGTTATAATAATTGATAAATTGACAAAGGATTCTCAATAAAAAATAAACCAAAATAGGATAAATTATTTGAAGAGAAACAAACATTGTCTTCATCACCAAAATACTTAGAAAGCAATACACCAAAAATTTGATATGCACAATCACATAGATATAAATATGCAAAAGATAAATAGCCAATGAGAATTGCAATCTTAAAGAGGTTGGGGAGGGGAGGGGAGGGGGGGTTTAGGTTGAATACTTGAGGCAGTGAGTATCGATGTAGGAGTTTTGTTCTAAAAAAAAATATTTTAAGGATAAAATAGTAAAAAACTTGGCCAAAGTTAAAGTGCTTATAAGCTAAAAATTCATAAGTTGGGGGTGACCAACTTATGGCTTTTGACTTATTAACTTATAAGCACTTTTAACTTTACCAAACGCGTAGATAAGATGAAAAGTGCTTGTAAGCTAGTTTGACCAGCTTATAAGCCTAGCCAAACACCCTCTATAAGTAAGTCGGAAAATTTTTCTCTCTTAATTTCATTTATTTATTTCGTTTATTACTTTTATTTTTTAGTTAGTGATTAGAATAACTTATTAACCAGTTTAGCTTATACTTGCAACAACCCATTAGATTTATGTTTTCTGGGAGAAATTCAAAAACAGCCAGATTTACTAGTGGTAATTTAAAAATAGTCACGGTTTCAAAAGTAATCGAAATTGAACGAAAACACTGTTCAAAATTCGAAAAATACTCTAGCATAATATACTGGAGTTCGAATTTTTCACACGTGAACTTCTAGTATAGTTCCAATATAACATAATGGAATTCCAACATAATATACTAGTCCGGTATATTATGCTGAAACTTTCTGTGTTGTAATAAAATAGTAACTATTTTTCAACGACTTTACAAACGCTGGCTATTTTTCAATTACTAGTTCGAAAACTGGCTAGCTCGTGCTATTTTAACACGTTTTCTATGTTGACAAAACATCTTTAGTATAGTACAGTCAAACCTCTCTATAACAGCCTCGTTTGTTCCGAATATGTTTGGATGTTATAGCGAGGCGTGCTGTTATAGAGAACTGATAGTAGGCTATATAGTTGATATTTACACCTTAATTGCTCATGCTTTGTTGTTGTTTTATAAGGTAAATTGCCAATTAAATGCTTTAAATAATGTTATTTGGTTTCGCAGAGAATATTATATGTGAAAAAGCAACATGAAACGTTTGGAGGCAATAATGTGAAGAAAACACCCACTCAAGAAGTACCCGAACACAAAGAGCAAAAGAAAATGACTGGACAAAAGTCCACCGCGACCGCCCGAGAAATAAATTTTTGTGTGAAATTGTTTTCTGAAAATGATTAAGGAAAATGAAAATGAAATTGGATTAAAAGACTGTGGTATCGGGCCCGTATTTTTGTTCCGGCGCCCAGTACAAGTCTTATATATGGTTTAAGCGCTTTCTGTAAAGTTTGGTTGAAATTGGACATCGTATGACGTGTTTCAGACTTAAAGTGGAAATTTGATGTTTTAAGAAAACTTGGAGGAAATTATGAATTTTGAGGTTTAATTCGATGTATATGATGTTATTTTGTCGATTTGATCACGCGGGTAAGTCCGCAGGATGTTTTTGAGGTTGTGCGTATATTTAGTTTGGAGCCCCGAGGGCTCGGGTGAGTTTTGGATAGGCGTCGGAGTGCATTTTTTTAACTTAGGAAAAATCTGGTATGAACAGGCCTGCAGGCTTCGCATTTTCGCAAATGCGAAGGCTGGTTCGCAAATGCGAAACCAGCCCAGGCCTGACTATGATCGCAAATGCGATATCTTTCATCGCAAATGCGAAGGTACAGGGTTCGCAAATGCGAGACCTTCTTCGCAAATGCGAAGGTCCCCTGTAAGGCTTGGCTTCGCAAATGCGAAGCAGAGTTCGCAATTCCCATATTTTGGTTGAGGTTCGCAATTGCGAACCCCAGTTCGCAAATGCGACATCAGAGACCCAGCAATTTCATACTTAGTCGAATTTTAAGTCATTTTTCACCCCACTTTCAAAATACAACTCCTTGGACGATTTTTCAAGAACAAGTTTCATTCCAAATCAATTGTAAGTCGATTTTTACTCAATTCTTTCAATCATTAACATCATTTAACATGTTTTCCCCTTAAAATCAATGATTTTCATGGGTGAAATTGGGTGGTTTTTGGATAGAACATAGGTTTTCTAAAAATTAGGGATTTGGACCTCAATTTGAGGTCCGATTTCAAAACAAATTACATATTTGAGTTCGTGGGGTAATGGGTAATCGGGTTTTGGTTCGAACCTCGGGTTTTGACCACGTGGGCCCGGGGGCGGTTTTGGAATTTTTGGAAAAAACTTGGGAAATTCATTTTTATGCATTCAAATTGATTCATTTAGTGTTTATTAAAGTAATTAAGTAATTTGTGGCTAGATTCGAGCGGATTGGAGGTGGAATCGCGAGGTAAAGCGATTGTTGAGGTTTGAGTAGAATTCAAGGCATCGAGGTAAGTGTTTGGTTTAACCCTAGTTTGAGGGAATAGGAGTTGAGTCGTATTTGATGCTTGCTAATTGTCGAGTACGATGTATAGGCATGTTGATGAGTATCTATACATTGGTGTCTAGCATGACCGTGAGTCCTTACTTTGCGAATAGTTTGGTTGTTGATATGCCTTCCATGCTTAATTGATGACTTATATATGCTGTAAAGACCTTGTGAAAGAAATTGTGATCTTGAAACTTCGTGGAGCATTGGCTCAAGTGATAATGCGAATTATGAGATGAAAGTGAAAGAAGAGAATGAGTTATTAAGTTATTCCCTTGCCGGGACGTTTTGTTGATTTTTTATTGTTTTTTTTTTCTTCTCCCTTGCCGAGATATTGAGTTTCTTGATATTGTTCCCTTGCCGGGATTCAACTGTTTTATTGTATTCCCTTGCCGGGATCTCCTCCACTATTTGTTTACTTCTTTGCTCCTTATTTGTGGCTGTTGTTGGGTGAGGTAGAGTGATATATATATGGATCGGGTTGCACGCCGCAACGAGGATAGATGATATGGATCGGGTTGCACGTCGCAACAATGATATTTGAGGATCGGGTTGCACGTCGCAACAATGTTAAATGATATGGGTCGGGTTGCACGCCGCAACAATGATATTTGAGGATCGGGTTGCACGCCGCAATAATGATATTTGAGGATCGGGTTGCACGCTGCAACAATGCTAAATGATATGGGTCGGGTTGCACGCTGCAACAGTGATATTTGAGGGTTGGGTTGCACGCCGCAACAATGACATTGTGGATCGGGTTGCATGCCGCAATAGTATTGATATATACTGGGATCAGGTTGCGCGCCCCAACAATTGCTGATACAAGTGTGTTTATTTCGGATATTTGTTTCGTTGTTCGCTGTAAATTCTCTTGGCTACTTCTATCTTTATATTGAGATTTCCTGTTTGTAACTGTTGTCTCCCCACCGCATGTTTCCCATTTCCTTTATTGACCGTTTATTTCCTGTATTTCTTTCTGTGGTATGTATATAGTTGGATTGCGCAGGTTTATGTGGTAGTCTGGTCTAGCCTCCTCACTACTTCGTCGGGGTTGGGCTAGACACTTGCCAGCACATGAGGTCGGTTGTGCTGATGCTACACTCTGTGCTATTTTGCACAGATCCAGGTTTCGTGCAGCAGCAGCATTAGTGCGGGAGCAGGCCTTCAGTCCAGCGAGACCCGAGGTAGCCTTGCAGACGTCCGCAAGCCCGGCGTCTCCTTTAGCCTCTCTTTAGTCTGTTATCTCATTATGTTCGAGAAAAACAGTTTATGCTTTCATTCAGATGTTGTATTTAGTATTCTTAGCAGTCCGTGAGTACAGTGACACCAGTCTTGGGTAGAGGATTTGTTGAACTTTCCGCTTGCTATTCAGTTTTATTTAATGCTAAGACTTCCGCTTATTATTGTCGAATTTCATTGTTTAATTATTATCGTCGAAGAATTGTTAAAAAGATTTGTTTATTAAAGGGAAAGCAACTAAATTTAGTTTGCCTAGCTTCTACGAGTAGGTGCTATCACGACTTCCGAGAGTGAAAAATCCGGATCGTGACAAATGAATACTAGCTTGGCCAAACAGCTATAATTTTACATGTCAGATCTACTAAAGTACACTCCCCATGGAATGGGGCCTACAAGAAAGCATTTAAGCCACATGAGAGAAATACATGTGTATTGGAACTTCAATACGTTGCAAATTGAAAGCGATGTGTACAATAAACAGCCATACGGGGCCCACAAGAAAGCATTTAAGCCATAAGTACTGTCAACCAATGCACAAAACTAAGCCGGAAAAACCAAAATTTCCCACAAATGCCAGGCAAGCTTGTTGATGATACAGGCTAGCGAAGAACTCAACAATTGCTTCTATTATAAGATGACTATAATATTGAGTTTTGAAATACCAAATTCCAATAGATGAATTTGGGGAAGTTGTGTCCATGACTCAAGTTTGCTAGAAAAATTGATGGTCGATGTGACACTACAAGCTAAAGTGATGCCGCTCCTGTGACAATAGCGAACAATAATGCTCAAATAATTTGATGAATAAGTTCATTGAATGGTGTTTGAAGCTCCAAAAAGTTCAATTTTAATATTAGAAAAAAGAAGGAGAATGCAATCTTTTAGTGATTGTCAGGCATGTTTCAACGAGATTAATTGTTATGATATTAGTCAAACTGAAGTAGTGTGACATACAACCAAACTATTAATAATCTTGAATCAATAAATGGTTAGATGCTATGAAACACGAGTAAAGTTCACATATGACAATGCAATCCTTTAGTGATTGTCAGGCATGTTTCAACGAGATTAATTGTTATGATATTAGTCAAACTGAAATAGTGTGACATACAACCAAACTATTAATAATCTTGAAGCAATAAATGGTTAGATATTATGAAACACGAGTAAAGTTCACATATGACAATGACGGTTGGGATATTGTTAAAAAAAATCAAAATAAACAAATTGATTAACTTGTAAGTGGTTCACATGACAATATGACACTGATCCATTCAACGTTCGCTTCATGAAAATTGGCCTTACTTAAAAAAGAAATGATAAGATTATACGAGACTATTTCACCGCAATTAAAATATAATTTTCTAATCATCATGTCGTAGGTAGACAGTTGATATCGACCTTTGCCATATGAATATTTTCAATACACATTTTTATTAATGAAGAGTGTTTAAGAAGTTTATATGAAATAACTCGAAAATTTCATTAAAATTGAAAACTAACATATACATAGTGTAAAGTCTTATGTTAATGACTTATGAGGTTTAACATTGTCGTGACATCATTAAATTTCATGAATAGCGAGTTTAAGGTGTCAATACAAGATCAAGTCGGAGGAATTTTATTTTCTCATGCTATATATGGATGTTATTCTATTCGTAGTAGCGATCGAAAGGTGCAAAAAATATTTGAGATAACATGATAAAAAAGAGAAACAAATTAAAGTGCTTTTAAAATGAAAAGTTATTAGTGATTGAGTATCAATTTATATCTTTTGATTTATAAGTTATAAGCATCTTAGATAGACAAGAAAAAAAATAAACTAATTTTACTAATATATCTGAACACACATACCATCATAGTTAATGTTCTTCCAGCCTCCTTTTTATATTCTATTAAACAAATCCACCTTAAGTCTCACAATGTTAATGTTAATGTTAATGTTAATGTTAATGTTATTTACTTTAATGCCTTATTTTTTGTAAATACTCCAAAATCATTTATATGCAATTTTTTCCCATAACTTATTTGATATTTATTAACAACTATAATAAAATCTCTCTATAGCATATCATCGTCAGTTGCGATATATTTTGACTTTTATAGTGAATGATTGTTATACACCTATAACAACATTTGATGTTTAAATATTTTTTTTGCCATTATAGATAAAAATATAACGACATAACCTGTCGTTTTGAGCATTTGCATTCTGTTCAGCTGTTTGAAGTCTTAAGTAGCTTTATATGATGTATTATGACTTGTGCAAATCGTTAGTTTTGATTTTCAGGTGCTTCATAATGGATTTGGAGGAATGAATCTCATGTTAGAAGCTTTAAGTTGAAAGAATTGACCAAGTTTGACTTTTGTATATTTGGCCTCGGATCGTAGTTTTGATGGTTTCGGTACGTCCAGATGGTGATTTTGGACTTGGAGGTATGCTCGTAATTTCATTTGGATGTTTCTAGAAGGTTTTGACACTATTTGGCGAAAGTTGAAAATTTGAAGGTTTGGAATGTTCATAAGTTTGACGGGGAGTTGACTTTGATATTATCGGGTTCGGATTGTGGTTTCGGGAGTTGGAATAAGTTCGTTCTGTCATTTGAAACATGTGTGCAAAATTTGAGGTCAAGTTCATTTGATATGATCCGACACGAGTTTTGAAAGTTGAAAGTTCATAAAGTTTGATTTGATGTGCGATTCGTGGTTTTAATGTTGCTATATGAGATTTGATGCCTCGAGTAGGTCCGTGTTATATTTTGAGACTTGTTGGTATGATATGACCGGGTCCCGGGAGGCTCGTGTGTATTTTGGATCATTGGTTAAGAGACTAGTTAAGTTAAGAAATTTGGAGTTTGACCATGGTCGATATCGGGTCAAGACGACTTCTTTCTGGTGTTTTGAGGGTGCGAGCAGGTTCGTATCATATTTTATGATTGAAATGCATATATGAGTTGTGTCTAAGAGGTACGGATGAGTTTCGGGGTGGTTTCAGATCATTTCGGTGAAGTTTGGGTTTGGTGGTGGTGATACTTCGCGATTGCAAACATTTTGTTGTAGTTGTGAACTACCGCATTAGCGAACATCTGGTCGCAAATGCGACATCTGCATCTGGGTTACGAGTTGAAATTTCGGGATTTTAGCTCATTCTTTCATATTTTGAACCCTATACTTGGATTTGGGCGATTTTGGAGGCGATTTTCACCACAAGGATTGGGATTCGAGCCGTTCGGAGGATGATTCTAGCGGGATGGCGCTTCTAGTGTATCGATTTGGTTTATTTGAGGTAAGTGTCTTGCCTAACTTTGTTGGATTTTTTTTTTTTTCCTAATAATTGCTATTGTTTGCTACATGCGGGGGTGATGCATATATGAGGCGACGAGCGCATATGCATGTGCCAGGGCTAATCATGTTCGGGGGTAAATTATACGATTAATTGTGCTTTGTAGAATTACGTCACCTTCTTGTTTCATGTCTTTCTTGACTTCTAGATTACCAAGAATATGAAATTAAATGCTAGAAACCAAGATTGAGTTTATTATAACCAGATTAAAAATTGACGGGTTTTTATGAAACTATTGATGTGTTAAATTCGGTTATCACTATGCTTAATCACTAATACATCACTACGACCGTAATTCTTGAGATATTGGATCTTATATTTGTGTTGAAGATCATTTTTGAGACTTGTTGAAATGCTTGAACAATAACAGCTTTGGATGGTTGTTACGTATCGTTTCATAATGTATCATATCGTATTGTATTGTATTGTACTGTATCGTTTGATGAATACAATGTTTGGATGGATTGTGTCGTTTTGGCGTCGTTTCATGGTATCACGCACCTGTGATATGATGAATAAAATTATAAAGAAAAATTATGATACGATATATAAAAAGGTAGGGTAAATGAAAAAATAAAATTATTTAATAATAAAAGGGTGAGATTGAGAGAAAAATACAAGGAAACGACGCGACCACACCAAATCGGTTGTTACATAAAGTGGCACATTTCATCGTTACGTAACGACAAATTTAACGATACGATACAATAAAATTTAAGTAACAATCAAAACAAATATTGTATTTAAAGTAACAATACGATACGATACGATAGGTAACAACCATCCAAACAAGCTGTAAGGTTCTTGGGGTATATTGAATTGTTACTGGCTTGAACATTGTGATTCATGTTTATTTGGATATTCGTTTAATCCCTCTCCTTTATGTTACTCATGCTTCCTACCTTGATGTCATTGATATACATGTTCTTGGTCAGGAAGAGTGTAAAGCACGATGGGTGATGCCGTGCCATTGCATATACATTATCATGTGAGGAAGCGTAAAGCACGAAGGGTGATGCCGTGCCATTTCATTTACATAATCATGTGAGGATGAGAGTAAAGCATAAAGGGTAATGCCATGCCATTTCATTTACATAATCATATGAGGATGAGAGTAAAAGCACGAAGGGTGATGCCGTGCCATTTCATTTACGGTGTCATGTTTTCATTTACATTATCATGTGAGGATAAGAGTAAAAGCACGAAGGGTAATGCCGTGCCATTTCATTTACATTATCATGTTTTTATATTATCATGCGTTCATGGCACGAAGGGTGTTTTCGTGCAGGCGAGGCGAGACATGCATTATATTATGTTATCTTTTCCTTGTGTATATATTCAAGCCTTTGTGCTATTACCGTTGCTCCCATGTTTTCTATGTGAGTTGTCGTTGTTATTCTATCTTTGTTCTCTACCTCAATTGTAGTTGTATTATCCATGCCTTATATCTGCTTAATTTGCAAATATCATGTTTTTCCTTCTTGTTTGTCATACCTACATCTATACCGTACCTCACCTGTTGCACTTTCGTATAAGCCTTCTTCCATGTTATTTATTCACGCATTTTATTTGTTAACTCGTAAAGATCATGCTTTCCCTCTTCTTCTTTTTTATATTTACATCTAGGTCTTCTGCCATGTTAGTTAGTGAATTTTATGTTATTCTTTCCTAATTGATGTCATTACCTTTATGCCTTCTACCTAGTGTATTAGCATTGTCTATATGTACTGCCTCGTTCATTATTGCTACCTATGTATTTCCACTTGTCATTACTATTATTGATATTTCATTCACCTGGTTTGTACTGTTATACAAATATTTGGTGAGGATGAGATTAATGCACGAAGGGTGTTGCCGTGCCATTTGATTTGATATCTTTAGTGCATTTCTAAAGTTATGGATTGACTACCGTGGTTTGTTGGTTATCGCTCTAAGGAAAGGATTTGACGTGATATTGAGGAATATAAACCATGATTTCTTCTAGTAATCATTTACTGCTTCGCATATTTGTTGCTTGTACTCTTTTTGGTTGTGTTCTAGTATTGTTCTATTGCTAGTCTTCTGCGCATGTTATATCAGTGAATACTAAAAAGTATCGTTACAACTTCACCAAGGTTAGTCAAGATACTTATTGAGTACATGGATTGGTTGTACTCATACTACACTTCTGCACCTTGCGTACAGATCTTGGAGCGGAGTTGCGGTGGATGACGGGAGCTGACCCTGAAGATGTTCATGTCTTCCGGGTGTGGCTACCACTTGTCCTTGGGTAGTTTTAGAGTTGAATTATGTTTTTGTACATTTCAAACAGAAATTGTATTCACTTCATATCAGCTTTTGCAACAATCCAATTTTAGTAGCTCATGACTTGTACTACCAGTCCTTGAGATATCGTGTGAAATCCAAATATATTATTTGTTAGTCACCTTTGTTTATTAGAATTGTGTTAACTGTTTATTGGCTGACATGACGGGTTGGGTTAGGTGCCATCACGACTAGTGAATTTTGGGTCGTGACAAAAAATCATCCAAAAATTAATTTGTTTCCTTTTCTAATATTACATATAAAAAACATTCAACTCATAATCTCAAAAGATATGTATATTTCATTAATTAAATATTAAAGAAAGCTAATACATTATTAAAAATTTCATAACCAGATATACAAAGATTTTAGCTCTAAGGTACACATGTTTAAGCTATTAATTTTTTTAAAAGAATTATGGAATAACTCTGTAATTTTAACTTGTTTCATATATTATAGTCACTTACTAGCCATATAAAGCTTGAATTATGAAGGTTTGTATCCAAACTTTCAGTAAAAGGGTATCGCTTTCTTGAAGGCAATATAAGACCTTAACGATTGATCTTCAAATCTCAAGCCTCAAGCAAGATTAAAACTTTGTCTAGTGAAAAAATTGTGTGAAGTTCTTTCAAATGTTAGACATTTTACACGATGAATACTTTTGTGCATGAAATAAAAGTATACATGAAATCTTTAATTATGGAAGTATGTACTAATATATTTATAAAAATATAAATGGTGCATTAAAATTTTAAAAATTTACAGTCAAAATCCCTAGACTTATTGGTAATCTTAAAGATTCTACATGATTGTTATAAAGAGGTAATTTTATAAAAACCGTACTGCTATAAAGAAGAATGTTATTGGTACAAGTAAAAATTATTATAAAGAGATAAAATATCACATAAAAAATTGATAATGAGAAAAATCAGACTTTTGTAGGTCAGACTATATTTATGTTAGATTCTCCTATCTAATAAGAGGGAGTATAGCAGGCAGCTGGACGACATCTTTGCTTGGCAGTTCGAGGGTATCATGGTCATTTCATGCAGTTCGAGGACATCTATATCGTTGGTTTACTGTAGCTACTATATGAGCAGGCAGCTGGACGACATGCCTGCATGCTGAACATGGGTAAAATTGGAATATTTTTTCTTTAACATGTTGTGCTTACTAGGTACTTTCGTGCTGTAATTATGGTACCCTCCATTCCTCCAATATGAATACTTTGAAGTTCCCTATGCGGCGCGTCACCTTATATTGTGCAAATGCTTTTTGCAACTTGTGGGCCCCATTGATCTATTTTGAACCACCAGCACATCAATGTTCTTCCTTTGCGTTAGAATATGTGACTGCCACATTTTTGTAAGATGGTTATATTTATTAATTAAAAAAGGAGAAAATTGTCATTTCATAACATGCATTTTAAATAACAAAAATAGTTTACAACAACTACGACTTAGTTCCAAACAAGTTGGAGTCAACGATATAAATCATTCTCCTATCTAATAAGAGGGAGTATAGCAGGCAGCTGGACGACATCTTTGCTTGGCAGTTCGAGGGTATCATGGTCATTTCATGCAGTTCGAGGACATCTG
Source organism: Nicotiana attenuata (assembly GCF_001879085.1). Classification (NCBI taxonomy): domain Eukaryota; kingdom Viridiplantae; phylum Streptophyta; class Magnoliopsida; order Solanales; family Solanaceae; genus Nicotiana; species Nicotiana attenuata. Next base: position 24,438,476 of record NC_031989.1, read on the forward strand.
TATCGTTGGTTTACTGTAGCTACTATATGAGCAGGCAGCTGGACGACATGCCTACATGCTGAACAAGGGTAAAATTGGAATATCTTTTCTTTAATATGCTGTGTTTACTAGGTACTTTCGTGCTGTAATTATGGTACCCTCCGTTACTCCAACAGGAATACTTTGAAGTTCCCTATGCGGCGCGCCACCTTACATTGTGAAAATGCTTTTTGCAACTTGTGGGCTCCATTGATCTATTTTGACACACCAACACATCAATGTTCTTCCTTTGCGTTAGAATATGTGACTGCCATATTTTTGTAAGATGGTTATATTTATTAATTAAAAAAGGAGAAAAATATCATTTCATAACATGCATTTTAAATAACAAAAATAGTTTACAACAACTACGACTTAGTTCCAAACAAGTTGGAGTCAACGATATAAATCATTCTCCTATCTAATAAGAGGGAGTATAGCAGGCAGCTGGACGACATCTTTGCTTGGCAGTTCGAGGGTATCATGGTCATTTCATGCAGTTCGAGAACAACTATATCGTTGGTTTACTGTAGCTACTATATGAGCATGCAGCTGGACGACATGCCTGCATGCTGAACAGGGGTAAAATTGAAATATTTTTTCTTTAATATGTTGTGCTTACTAGGTACTTTCATGCTGTAATTATGGTACCCTCCATTCCTCCAATAGGAATACTTTGAAGTTCCCTATGCGGCGCGTCACCTCACATTGTGAAAACGCTTTTTGCAACTTGTGGGCCCCATTGATCTATTTTGACACACCAGCACATCAATGTTCTTCCTTTGCGTTAGAATATGTGACTGCCACATTTTTGTAAGATGTTTATATTTATTGATTAAAAAAGGAGAAAATTATCATTTCATAATGTCACGACCCAAAACCCTGCACTAGTCGTGATGGCGCCTCTCGTGAAGACAAGGCCAACCAACTAACCCAAATAGTCCCTTTCAAAGTAGTTAAGCATAAATAAATAGCAAAATACGACTTAAGGATATTAATTAACGAAGTTTACAACCCAACACAGCCCGACCGGGGTGTCATAAGTCACGAGCATCTAGAGAAGTCTAAATACAACTACAGGGCCAACAATATACGGAATAAAATTTAGAACCAAAGGAAGTAATCCGGTGCCGCGAACGCTGGCAGTCACTCTGCTCAGCTACGATAGCAATACCTTCAACCAGCTCAAAACCCACTACCGGGTGAACAATACCTGCATCTGCACGCTAGGTGCAGGGAGTAAAGTGAGTACTCCAACTCAGTGAGAAATAAAAGTAAATAATAACTGAGCAGCAAGAAATCACGTAAAGCAACCAACATGCTATACAGAAGTCGGGTGCAATTTTTTGAGAAAACAGTGAAATCTGTGAAATCTTTAGAAATACCTTGGCTCGGTTCTTAAATCTCTTTTAAAAATGATCTTTTCAGCGATTACGAAAACGATTCCAAAACAGTTAGTGTTGATACGCACAGAAAATCCGCCCCTCGGGCACAAATACCACGGTATAACAAGTAAAGAGGCAAATAAGTATGCAAGATGAGCACATAAAAGTTCACCCCTCGGGCAATATCTCAAAACAGTACCGGCCCCTCGAGCATGATTTATGTTCCTGGTCAGTCATTGTTACCTGACCAAAACGCGTATTACAGTGCCATTGTTACCACTGGTCAATCATTGTTACCTGACTGGTCAGTCATTGTTACCTGACCAAAACGCGTATGACAGTGTCATTGTTACCACTGTCTAAAATTTAACCGCTCTAGATGGGTACCCGCGCTCACTGTGGGTGTGCAGACTCCGGAGGGGCTCCTACAGCCCAAGCGCTATATCATCATAAGGCCTGAAAGCCTGTACATATCAACATGAGGCCTGAAAGCCTTCTTGCAGCACACTCGAGGCCTGAAAGCCTCCTCACAATACACTCGAGGCCTGAAAGCCTCCTCACAATACACTCGAGGCCTGAAAGCCTCCTCACATCACTCAACATATCCTCACATATGGCCCTCGGCCTTAATCAGTCCAAAAATAATCATAAGCCCCTCGGGCATCAGTAAATAAACAATAATGCTCAGCTCAAACAGTAGTTAAATATCAGTTAAAACTCGAGGTTGAGTAAAAATATAGCTGAGTTCATGAAACAGTGTAATGACAATGGACTGAGTTCAAATAATATTTCAAATAGTGAGGAAAACAGTGATGATAGCTCATAGGGAGTTCAAACAGTCGGCAATAAGCCCCAAATATGGCAATAAGCCCAAGTCCTAGTGAAAAAGAACAAGTCATAGCGAAATACGCGGTAAAATCAACAACCGGGACGGACCAAGTCACAATCTCCAACGGTGCTCTACCCCACGCTCTCTATCTGGCGTGCAAGTCACCTCAATATAGCACTATGGGTGCAAATCCGGGGTTTCAAACCCTCAGGATATCATTTACAATCATTACTCACCTCGAACCGGCGAAATCTCTAGCCCGCGATGCCTTTGCCCCTCAAATCGACATCCACGCGCGTCGAATCTAACCAAAATCAGAGCGAATACATCACAATATGCCAATGGGACAATACCCAATCGAAAACAGTCGAAAAAAATAGCAACAATCTCGAAACTAGCAAAACCCGAGCCCCGGGCCCACTTCTCGAAAAATTACAAAACTCACATTACCGGATTCCTCGTCTCGCCACGAGTCTATACATACCAAGAACTCCCAAACCCGAGCTCAAATGACCTATCAAATCCCAATTTGAAATATCAAAAACTCAAGTCCTAGCTTTACCCCTTTTGATGAATTTCAACCAAATTTCCATGTTAAAACTAACATAATCTCGTGAATTTAAGCCAAGGAACTTACCTCTAGTCATTCCTCCTTGAATCCCTCTTCAAAATCGCCTCAAAGCTCGCTAAAAAATGGTGGAAATAACATAACCCTCGCGGAGCAAAAATGAATATAAACTCCTACTGGCCTTCAGGGGTTTCCGCTTCTGCGGTCCCCGCGCCCGCTTTCGCGTGACCGCTTCTGCGGTTTTTGTCCACTTAAGCGGAATTTCATTAAATCACAAGGGTCGCTTCTGCGACAAAATTTCTCGCTTCTGCGAAACTTCACCCCCCAGGTCAAACCGCTTCTGCGACCTCATGTCCGCTTCTGCGGACTCGCTTAAGCGAAACGACTTCCGCTTCTACGGAACTGCTCAATCTCACCTTCTTTCGCATCTGTGAAGCCTTCTATACTTCCGCGCAACCGCATCTGCGGTTGCCTTTCCGCATATGCGAAAATACTTGCTGCAGCCAAGAACCTGCAATTTCCAACTTCAATTTCCTTCCAATTGCCACCCGAAATCACCCCGAGGCCCTCGGGGCCTCAACCAAAAGCACCAAAACATCTTAAAACATTATTCAAACTTGCTTCAATCATCAAAACACATCAAACAACGCTAAAACCATTAAATCACATCGGATTCAAGCCTAAGTTCTTCAAAAACTTCCGAAATGCACTTTCGATCAAAAACCCGACCAAACGACGTCCGAATGACCTGAAAATTTGCACGCATATCCAACGTCACCTAACGAAGCTACAGCAACTCTCGGAATTCCATTCCGACCCTCGGATCAAATTCTCACCCATCAACCGAAATTCGCCAAAATACTAACTTCGCCAATTCAAGCCTAATTCTACATCGGACCTCCAAAATCAATTCTGATCACACTCCTAAGTCACAAATCACTTCCCGAAGCTAACCGAATCACCGGAACTCACATCCGAACCTTCTAACTCATAAGTCAACGTCCGGTTGACTTTTTCCAACTTAAACCTTCTTTAAAGAGACTAAGTGTCTCATTTCCTACCAAAACCAATCCAAATCAACTCTAACACACCAAACACTGATAATGAAACATGAAGAAGCATAAAATGGGGGAAACAGGGCGGTAGCTCCTGAGATGACGGGTCGGGTCGTCGCATCCTCCCCAACTTAAACAATCGCTCGTCCTCGAGCGTACCCAGAGTTGTCCTAGAAGCCAACCAATAGCTGAATGACCTTACCAAGCATATACCCGGGGTGATCCCACGTCACCCTATCTCACATAGGTCCGATAATACAACATAGCTGAAGTTTCACAGTCCATCTGGACCATAAACCGTAGAACCACATTGCATTTTCCGAAATCATACACAAGATCAGAACCTCACATCTATACCCAAAATAAACCCGAACCAGCTGTAATAACCCATACCTGCAACCTCAGGTGAAATCATATAATATACCACACAATCCAAACACTCGAAACGATAGCCTCTATTCACAACAGTTGTCCACAACAACCAAATACCGCTAGAAAATCCCTTATTAGCTAAAGTCTTATTCCAACACTTTCATATACTGCCAACGATAAATAAAACACGCGATAGACCGTAACCATTTCTCAGATCAACCATTCATAAAGCCACTTTCCATTTGACTAATACCACGACAGATTTCTGGGCCAAACCTCGATTTTATCCTTCTAACAAGCTGAAATCAAATCTGCTCGCATTCATTAATGACTCCAACGATCACCTCGAATCCAACACACCACTCTGGTGATACGACACCTTAACACAGGCCTGAGCCACAACTTGCATAATACGCGCACCAATAAGAAACAGTTTGAACATACTCACATCATGACAAATGACTCAAACAAAAGAGTTGTACCTCAAGCTCATCAGTCCATCACAACACAAGGCTGAGACCCCGAAAGGTCATACCCTCGTGTGGCCTCGCCACAATGCGCGATCTTATCCAAACACCGTTACACATGAAGCACCTCAAGTCACTATGAAAATCGACAGCCACGCACAATTTAATGTCTGAAACCAAAGCAATTCATTACACCCACGGTGAAACAAATAACATACGACACGCGCCCGATGGTCCTAACCAATACTCCACTTACCGAGCAACACCCAATTACTCTTGCCGCTCGACTTCCACTATGAATCCCCAATAGAACTGCACCACGTGTGCCCATAACCAACAAGTCATAACGCCTCACAACACAACTCATAGGTCTCCCCAGATCACTAACAAGTTCAATAACGATCGAATCAATCTGTCCCTCAACAATACAACCCGTGACTAACCAAGCTAACTCAAGCTAAATACGTAGCCACATTGACCTGCCAACGATCTCAATACCAAGAAGCCTGAAGCTGCTCCTCCCACTACTATAACTCCTGCCAGAGCCGTACGATACGGTGCACGGCACCAAATAAATACCAAAATCTACAATCTCGCCCGGCGACATGCCCGGCCACAAGAAATGCATCCAAAAAAGTCCCTCAATATTGGAACCGAATCAATGGTAGAAACCTCTGCACTGACATCCACCACGAAGGCCCAATTAAGAAAAACAATCCTTCCCAGTCGTCCGCTGGTCTTCAGAATACAAACCACTCTGCTAGAACATAACCTGATGCACCTCGCCACGGAACCTGCGGCATTTTCCGACATAGCCCATAGCACAATAGTCTAGAATAACCTAACACTGAGACAACCAGTCCACACTCCAATATCGTATACAAAATCTAATATACCAAGCAAAGAAAGATCCACTCGGGCCTCCAAATCCCAATAGCCGCTAAACGGTACCGCACACACGATCCACAACCACTACATAGTCTGTACCTGAGAGCTCCCAGTCCCCGACTCCATATAGCACACGAATCACTGTACCTGATCCCAAATTCCGCCGTATGAATACCTATCACACATAAAGTACCCATTCATTCCACGAGAGATATTCTAAAATTTCCCTGTGCCATCAACAAACTCAAATATCAACAGTCGATCCAACAAGAAAATGCCGCAATACCGCCGAAGTATTATCAGTTTACATCACCTTCCCCTTTTACTGAACATATACCCCTGTCAACTCACTAGAATAGCAGTACCATTTTCCTTAATCATCTGAAGATCGATTCTTAAATCACATGCAGCTGCCCGTGCTGCTTAAGAATTTAATGACTTTCCATTCCAAACTGAACCGAAGCCTTACACACACAAATCCCAATCCTCCACAACATATCGCATATACCATACCACGCGAGGATATCATGAGAACTCCATCTCCCTTTTCCTGACCACAAAATAAACTGCCAGGACTGAATCCTTCTATCCAAACCAGGCTAAGCAAGCTGTCAAGACTCAAGAGCATTGCTGCAACATGCCTGTAAAAGTTCATTACCTCGATCACATACGAAGAATTAATCATACCCTTACCATACCGATTCGGTCTACTATCAAGCTAATCCACCTATCTAATTTCCCTTCCGATTCATCATCAACTTGATATTCCCCCTTGTTGTAGCACCACAGTTCCTTAACCCAGGCTCACTACACGAGACCCAAGCACGAGACCACGCTGTCTAAGACCCATAAGCCACTGAATCCTCTCTTAAATATTCCCAGAAACACCACATTCCAAAATACTTTACTCTGAAGAACTTCCTACGAATCTAAATCCGTTACCTTTACTTTCCAGTTATTGATACATAGAATCCCATAATTAACATAAAATACCACAAGTCTTGACCTTTTCCAATGAAAACACAGTCTCTAACCACATACACAACCTTAAGACNGATACTGATATATAGAATCCCATAATTAACATAAAATACCACAAGTCTTGATCCTTTCTAATGAAAACACAGTCTCTAGCCACATACACAACCTTAAGACACCTGATTATTACATGAAAAATCTTGAACACAATAAAACCATTCTCGAGAGCCATTCACTCTTATACAACTGTAAATTACCTGCCTTAACGAACATAACCATTCGTGCCTCATTAGCACTTTGACACCGCAGGATATGACCTCATCCCAATACAAACAAACATCTTCCTTCTCTATATACTGAGCATTCTTTATCAATAACAACTCAAGACATTCCATTATTTTCACATTCCCACGGAGCACCATATGGCCCTTGTCAAAATTTTGCTTCACTCGTGCCATCCTCGGCTCAATTTCTGCAACCAGACTGATCCGCCAGAATATCTCGAAACGGAACCAACATAGCACATAACCGTACAATTAGCTAATCAATAGCAACCTCCCAACTTGGCTCGAAGCCATATATCAAGACACACTTAACAACTCATAACACTTTTACTTTAATGATGCCACAATGCCACAGTGAGACTCAACTCAAATCATGTACAAGCTTGTGAAAACACGGATCATCTAGTAGTGTTATCCTCTACAGATCTCACGTTCATCCCCACATCAGTTGAGTCCACCCTCTAGAGCGACCTGAATTTTCAAATTTCAACACGTATCCTTCAATTACACATGAGATCTTCTAACACACACATAAGGACCATACCACTTAAGAACACTCCGTAGGAGATAACCCACCTGCTTCGCCTCAATTTAGTACTTCAACATACCTTCCACCATCATATACGTTACACAGTCATTAGTCTTCCTGAGTCTGAACTCATACCGCCACATGAAATGTACTTCACTTCCCAAATAGGAGACACGGAAATATTCTTCATGCGCCCATAATTAGGGCTACACATCAAGTCACCATAGGAATCGAACACTTAACAGTCATCTATTATCCAGCAGACTTCTTCGTCACTACCAAGATCACATAGATGCATCTCGCAGTACTAACATACTCAGCACATGGATATCCAACAGCCATTCCGGCTAATAAGGACAATACCAAACATATAAGTTCAAAACACTTGCTCGCACAATCAACACCTTGGTGTTCAAGCCACAGGCAAGGCCTCAAGTCCTCCAGACTGGCCAAACATACTCACGAAGCTCACATCTCGCCCCTCGATCGGGGAATCATAGATCATCAAGGCACATATAATACTGAGCGCTCAAGTGCGCATACAGACGTGTGGAAGGAATTTCAAGAGTTGCATCTCAAGCTGAATTAAGTACGCACGATAAGAATTCCAAGAAAGTGAAGTTTTCCTAAAGGTTCTGCAGCCTCTCGAGGATAAATACAGACGTCTCCGTACCGATCCGCGAGACTCTACTAAACCTGCTCATGACTCGTGAGACCTAGTAACCTAGACTCTGATACCAACTTGTCACGATCCAAAACCCCGCACTAGTCGTGATGGCGCCTCTCGTGAAGACAAGGCCAGCCAACTAACCCAAATAGTCCCTTTCAAAGTAGTTAACCATAAATGAATAGAAAAATACGACTTAAGGACATTAATTAACGAAGCTTACAACCTAACACAGCCCGACCGGGGTGTCACAAGTCACGAGCATCTAGTGAAGTCTAAATACAACTACAGGGCAAACAATATACGGGATAAAATTTAGAACCAAAGGAAGTAATCCGGTGCCGCGAACGCTGGCGGTCACTCTGCTCAGCTACGATAGCAATACCTTCAACCAGCTCAAAACCCACTACCGGGTGAACAATACCTGCATCTGCACGCGAGGTGTAGGGGGTAAAGTGAGTACTCCAACTCAGTGAGTAATAAAAGTAAATAATAACTGAGCAGCAAGAAATCACGTAAAGCAACCAACATGCTATACAGAAGCCGGGTGCAATTTTCTGAGAAAAACAGTGATGATAGCTCATAGGGAGTTCAAACAGTCGGCAATAAGCCCCAAATATGGCAACAAGCCCAAGTCCTAGTAAAAAACAACAAGCCATAGCGAAATACGCGGTAAAATCAACAACCGGGACGGACCAAGTCACAATCCCCAACGGTGCTCTACCTCACGCTCTCTATCTGGCATGCAAGTCACCTCAATATAGCACTATGGGTGCAAATCCGGGGTTTCAAACCCTCAGGATATCATTTACAATCATTACTCACCTCGAACCGACGAAATCTCTAGCCCGCAACGCCTTTGCCCCTCAAATCGGCCTCCACGCGCGTCGAATCTAACCAAAATCAGAGCGAATACATCACAATATGCCAATGGGACAATACCCAATCGAAAACAGTCGAAAAAAATAGCAACAATCTCGAAACTAGCAAAACCCGAGCCCCGGGCCCACTTCTCGAAAAATTACAAAACTCACATTACCGGATTCCTCGTCTCGCCACGAGTCCATACATACCAAGAACTCCCAAATCCGAGCTCAAATGACCTATCAAATCCCAATTTGAAATATCAAAAACTCAAGTCCTAGCTTTACCCCTTTTGATGAATTTCAACCAAATTTCCATGTTAAAACTAACATAATCTCGTGAATTTAAGCCAAGGAACTTACCTCTAGTCATTCCTCCTTGAATCCCTCTTCAAAATCGCCTCAAAGCTCGCTAAAAATGGTGGAAATAACATAACCCTCGCGGAGCAAAAATGAATATAAACTCCTACTGGCCTTCAGGGGTTACCGCTTCTGCGGTCCCCGCGCCCGCTTTCGCGTGACCGCTTCTGCGGTTTTTGTCCACTTAAGCGGAATTTCATTAAATCACAAGGGTCGCTTCTGCGACAAAATTTCTCGCTTCTGCGAAACTTCAGCCCCCAGGTCAAACCGCTTCTGCGACCTCATGTCCGCTTCTGCGGCTCGCTTAAGCGAAACGACTTCCGCTTCTGCGGAACTGCTCAATCTCACCCTCTTTCGCACCTGCGAAGCCTTCTCCGCTTCCGCGCAACCGCATCTGCGGTTGCCTTTCCGCAGATGCGAAAATACCTGCTGCAGCCAAGAACCTGCAATTTCCAACTTCAATTTCCTTCCGATTGCCACCCGAAATCACCCCGAGGCCCTCGGGACCTCAACCAAAAGCACCAACACATCTTACAAAATTATTCAAACTTGCTCCAATCATCAAAACACATCAAAAAATGCTAAAACCATTAAATCACATCGGATTCAAGCCTAAGTTCTTCAGAAACTTCCGAAATGCACTTTCGATCAAAAACCGACCAAACGACGTCCGAATGGCCTGAAAATTTGCACACATATCCAACATCACCTAACGAAGCTACATCAACTCTCGGAATTCCATTCCGACCCTCGGATCAAATTCTCACCCATCAACCGGAATTCGCCAAAATACTAACTTCGCCAATTCAAGCCTAATTCTACACCGGACCTCCAAAATCAATTCTGATCACACTCCTAAGTCACAAATCACTTCCCGAAGCTAACCGAATCACCGGAACTCACATCCGAACCTTCTAACTCATAAGTCAACATCCGGTTGACTTTTTCCAACTTAAACCTTCCTTAAAGAGACTAAGTGTCTCATTTCCTACCAAAATCAATCCAAATCAACTCTAACACACCAAACACTGATAATGAAACATGAAGAAGCATAAAATGGGGGAAACGGGGCGGTAGCTCCTGAGACGACGGGTCGGGTCGTCACACATAACATGCATCTTAAATAACAAAAATAGTTTACAACAACTACGACTTAGTTCCAAACAAGTTGGAGTCAACGATATAAATCATTATTCCTTTCGTTAGATCAACTCATAAATTTATTCTTATATTTAATAGTAATTTTATGTTTGTTAAACTTTTCAATATCTTTTATATGATCTTATTTTGAAAGAAAGTTTACAAGCACTTCGATATTAGAATGTGAGTTTTTGATTGTCGAGGTTATGTTTACATTTAGTTGAGTTCGTTACTCATTAATTTATTTATGCAAAGCAAATTGTAGCTTATTACACTTTTGAAGTTTCTTGAATGTCGAATATTTTTGGCGAAGAAAGGTTTAAGCAAGATTTGATTAGTCTAGAAAGGATAGCTGAATCAATATAGATTTTAGTTTTGATTTGAAGAACTTTTCGAATAACATTTTAAAACTTAAATACTAGACAAAAAGAAACTTTCTTCATATATTTGGTTGTTCAATATATAATCGTTAAGCTCTATTTGTATATTTAGTTAGAAAAGTTTCAATTAAAGTAAGCAAAGAGGCAATTTCGTAGCTTCCTTTAAGGAATATGAAAGTGTAAAGTGAAAAAAAAATACTTCCCGCTATGTTTATGTTACATTGTTAAATGGAAGGGTATGTGGAAAATAAAAGGGAGAAGTTAGAAAGAAAGGAGAAAAAACAAAAGTAAACTCTAAAAAAGGAGGACTTTGGAAGAGCAAAAGGAGGAGCAACAGAGGGGAACAACTGGGAGAAAAGGATGTTTCCATGTTTATTCTTACTGATCTAGAACAAAGCTACTGAAGTTTAAGTTCCTAACCGTAAACTTTTGCTCGTAATTGGAAGAAATAAAACAAGCTCTTCTAGACAAAGACAATAGCAAAATGTATTATCATTATGAGTTGTTTGGTACAATGGTGGAATAAACAAGTATATGAACATCTCATGGGATTAGCTATCCCACTTTCTATATGTGATAGTTAATCTCACTAGTTTAGTGTAAAATTTATCCCAGAATTAGCTAATACTTATAACTAAACATGAGTTAATACAATTACAAATTCTATCAGAAATTATTATCCTTATCCCTTGTATCAGATGACTCTAAGGGGCTTTTGGTAGGAGGTATTAGAAAAAATAATGCAAGCATTAGCTCTATGCATTACTAATACCTTGTTTGGTACCTTTTTTCAACTTGTGTATAACTAATACTTGGCATTATCCTATGCATAAGTAATGCATAGAAAACCATGGCATTAGTAAAACCAAAGCTTTAATGCATGCATTAGCATGGTTAAAGACAAAATTGTCTTTAAAGTCTCTTAAAGCTAGAGAATATGGAGGGCATTTTTGTAAGCAACTATTTTTTTTAAAAATTATGCAATGCATTATAATTTTAATACATCACACCAAACAATAAATAAGAAAAAATATTTTTCATAACTAATGCTTGCATTACTAACACATGCATTACTAATCCATGCATTACTAATACACCTTATTCCGCACTATTCTTATATACCCTACCAAACGACCCCTTAGCGATTAGAGAACGCACAAATATCCAACATTCAAACCAATTATATCAAAATTGAAACCAATTATATATTATATATATTAGATATATAATATATATCTATCTAAGTATTTTGATTGTATATTCTTTTTCACACTTTAGAGAAGATCATCTATAATTTTCTTTTATGTGACTCGAATCATCCACTTAACTGTAAAGGTAAACATGCTTCACTAACTAATCAATACTCACTCTAGCAAGAAGATCCACAAGTTTACTTCTTGAATTTGGTTACAATTTTTACAATTAAAAAAAGAAAAGAAAAGAGCTTTCCTAATTGATCGGATGAGCTAATGCTCATATATGCATTGACACGACGTCGTACAGATATTTCCTTCAAACCATCGATAACCTTTAATTTAGGCGGGCCAATTGGCGCGGCAGCGGAGAGCACACCATTGGGATCCAATTTTGCTTTTCTTCAACAGTAGGGTTCTCACTGTTCCCCGTCTCCCCGAACAACGGTAGAAAGGTAATCAACATCTCACTTCCACTCTCATAGTTGTGACAGACACACACCAATTAGATAGATGATTTTAAGAACCAATATTGTTGGAAAATTACATTTTAGCCAAGAAAAATATAAACGATTAGTGGGTGGGGAAATTTGAATCCTAACATCACTCGGCAATAATAGGACAATTATGAAAATAAAAGGTTTACTATGAGAAATTTTTGTTAATTCAGTTCTTGATTGAAGTTTGTGAATTATTAGATTTTCAGTATTATTTTGAAGTGATTGCAGCATTGAATCAGAAAAACTAATGTTGGGAAACAATATTCGACATTAAAAGTAGTATAGTGTCTTTACGTCCTGCAAAACAGTCAATGTAGCTGCAAAAAGTTGTACTGTAAGTGGTTTTGGTTCAATGAGTTTTCTTTTCCTATGTTCTGCTGTTTTCGATTTCCTTGATTGTATTTCAATCTGGATTCTCTGACTTTTTCGTTACTTTCATGCTAATGACAATGTATTCTGTTTTTTCTATACTAAGGACTTGCGTATGTGTACTGTCAGAGTGAAAGCAAATGGAGCCAGACCAAGTTGTTTCTGAATTAGTTGGAATGGGATTTGAGTTATCTGATGTTACAAATGCTATAGAAGCTGTGGGTCCATCGATTGATGGTGCAATTGATTATCTACTTGATGATTCTCGAAGAAACACTGCGAGTGCATCAACTAGTAATGCATGCATCACCAGTTGTGCTGGCACACTGGGAAAAAGAGCCTCTTCTTCATCGCGTTCTGCAAGTAAAATGCGGCAACCCAGCATAAACGAATTCATTCAGTCAGCAGGTAGACCTAAAAGAAGCAAGACCATGAATAAGTTGGATACGTCTCAACTAGAAGTCTTGCAAAGAGACGTCGGAGGTTGTAATGTGCATCCTCCCCCAGAGGATACTGATCTGCACATTTCAACCGAAAAAGCCGTGTTGCCATATAATCACAAAGACGAAGAGAGCATTGGACCAGATTGGGAAAAGCAGGTTAAGAATTTGTTGCACAAGCACTTCGGATACTCATCCTTGAAGAATTTTCAGAGAGAAGCTCTCGAAACTTGGTTAGCTCACCAGGACTGTCTTGTTCTTGCAGCAACAGGATCTGGTATTGGCCCCTCACACTTTTTTCCTTCTTTGCTATTGTCCCTTTTTTTGTATCTTAATGTGATATTCTGTGTTCTGACAGTTACTTTTATGTAGGGAAGTCTTTGTGTTTTCAAATTCCGGCATTGCTAACTGGGAAGGTTGTCATTGTTATATCACCATTGATTAGCTTGATGCACGATCAGTGCTTGAAGTTAGCAAAACATGGTGTTTCTGCTTGTTTCCTAGGATCTGGTCAAATTGATCGAAGTGTTGAACAAAAAGCAATGGCAGGCATGTATAGCATCATTTATGTATGCCCCGAGACAATTCTAAGGTATAGAGCATGTTACTCGAATTGTATTTCAAGGATAGCATTGGCTGTTGTTTGACAGATGAGTTGCTTGTCTTTTCTTTCAGACTCATAAAACCCCTCCAAAGCCTTGCAGAAAGCCGTGGAATTGCTCTATTTGCAATCGATGAAGTTCATTGTGTTTCTAAGTGGGGTCATGATTTTCGACCAGATTACAGGTTTATATTCTTTTGTTTGTTTGATAAATTAGACTAATACTGTTATCTGGAATTGGTCAAAATTTTTAGTAACTGATTAATTCATTGGATATAGATAAGTACTATAGCCTCTTGTCCTAGAGTGCTCAAAGCAAGAAGGATATTCTTATCCTTCAATACAACACTTACATACCATATCATGCCAATTATAGTACTTGTGAGAATTCACATTTGTGGGCGGGTTTGGGGGCTGGTTGGGGGTGGGGAGGTCACCTTCCGCATTCTGGTTCTATGTTTGTTTATGCACTTGATCATCCAACTGAAGAGTGGATGATGCACACAGACGACACAAATATCCTATGATTGTTGAAAGAGGAAAATGCAAAAGGTGTTAGTTCCATGGGTTTTATACAAAGAATAAAATACTGGCAACTGCCATTTTTTTACTTATTCTGAGGTCGCCAACATTAATTTTTTTTTTTTACCATTCGGTGCAACGTCCAAATGAAATGAGAAACTTTATTCAGAACATGTTACAAGAGTGCCGAACAGTCTTTCTTGAGTTCACCACTGTCATCAGCCAAAGATTAGGATAACTCTGACGTTCCATTTGGTGTTCTTCTTCTTTGATTTCATCACATGAGTTCCTTGAAAATTCAACAGAAATAATTATAGGGTTTCCATAGTTTTTGATTGAGGGAGTTCTTATTTTGATGCTGAAACTCATCTGGAGGGTTCCGCTTTTTCTATTCAGCCAGATGATATTTTCTTCTCTCCATCAACTCTTTCCAAGAAAGAGCTCCTTATCATCAGAAGCCAGTGAAGTAAGTGTGAATAAAGTTAGTAGAGAGGTTAGAGAGAGTGGATTATCAGCATGAGTTTACCCCCTTTATCAGTATCACTTATTTCATTCTGGAAACTACTTCAAAGACTTATCTACAATTAGTTGCTCTGGTTTAAACCTAGTTTGTAAATGGTTAGCGTTATTCAATTGCAAATGCTACTTTTACATTTGCTCATTAAATCCCCATTTTAGCCTATGGAAGATGCAGACGGCCCAAGCATTTTGATGAAGCCACATTGCATCTTAAAATATGCAAGGGCTGGAATTTCGAGCCTCAGCAACATGCATAAGCATTCACTGGCAGTGTTGAAGACATAATTAAGTAAATAAAAGTATGCTCTCTCTAAAAGTTTAAGTTTTTAGATGAGATGGTCACACATTTCAACATGCTATCAAAGTAGGCAATGGTCTTGGATTCGAGTCTCACCTTCACCCAATATCAAAAAGAATTTCCACGTGCTTGGCTCATTAAAAATGAATCAAGCCCGCACATGAGGGGGCGTGTTGAAGACATAATTAAGTAAATAAAAGTGTGCTCTCTCTAAAGCTTAAGCTTTTAGATGAGATGGTCACACATTCAACAAACAAGAATGGTTCCTGCACTTGAAGCTCAAAGACCTTTGTGTTTCTGCTATTATTAACATGCAAACGTCGATCTTTTTCTCCTTATTAATATTGTATCATAC
The DNA here is from genome assembly GCF_001879085.1 of Nicotiana attenuata. Lineage (NCBI taxonomy): Eukaryota > Viridiplantae > Streptophyta > Magnoliopsida > Solanales > Solanaceae > Nicotiana > Nicotiana attenuata. The sequence goes on from NC_031989.1 coordinate 24,454,056, forward strand.
CACAACGGATTTCCTAAGTTCCTTGAGTTTGTTTATCAACTAATTGCGAAGTCTACTACTTTAGCATAGATATGATACATCATGCTTATAACTTATAAGATAAACGTCATGCTTATGACTAGTCAAATTCTGATCTTTCTCTTCTCCAGCTTCCATTTTAGCCAAGCAAAAGCTACAAGAAAATATTGACACAAATTTTTCATGTACCGTAGGCGATTGTCTGTTTTGAGAGAGAACTTTAGAATGGATACCATGAAGTTTCTGAAATTTGACATACCGATCATGGCATTAACTGCTACTGCAACTACTCGTGTTCGAGAAGACATTCTGCAGTCATTGCACATGTCAAAGGCGACACAAATTGTTCTCACTTCATTTTTCAGGCCAAATCTCCGATTTTCAGTAAGTTAATCTACAATGGGTTTGGTACTCTTTTAGTTTGGTATTCCCTGTATGTTCTGCATTTGCCTTGCTGCACAATTTCATTTTTTGCTTTCTTGTGTATGAAGGGTGCTTCTTTTCTTAGCTAAATTCTGCAGCAAACTCATACTTAAGTTGTGATATTATGTTGCCGTATCAATTAAATCCTGTATTCACACTCAAGAACTAAATTACTATTTTCTTTGACCATATTTATTTTATTTTAATCTAGATCGTCAATCTTTGTGTCACTTTTGTTTGCTGCAAAGTACGATGAAAGGGAAGTACTGCATACTAATAAAGTTTCCTTTTAGTGTTTTTAATTGCTAAAATATTAGTGTTTGATCTTCTAAATATAAAGTCTTCACTTTCAGTACATATGCTGATAGACATAATAGCAATTCACTTCTTTTCTGCTACTTGCAGGTGAAACACTCTAGAACATCATCTATAGAGTCCTACAAGAAGGATTTTCATGAACTGATAAGCACTTATTCCAGAAAAGGAAAGATTGGCAGGAAAAGCAAGTTAATGCCCACAAATCCGGAGGAGAACTCTGAAAGCTCTGATAATGCTTTCAATGGTTGCATGGATGAATATAATGGAATCTATGAGGTTAATGTAGACGACATTGAGGGGGATGCCGTTTCTGAGAGTGAAGGCGAAGTACATTCTCCTGGGAGATGTGGTTTGGATTCTCTGAAGGATAGAAAATTGTCGGTTGAGTATCTGGAAGATGAGTGTGATCTTGTGCAAGATGTTGATGATTTGGATGGTAAGACTCTTCTTTGGTGAAATATTCATTTAGACAGTACAAATCAAATTTAAGAGAGAATTTAATTGCACCTGTCTTCCATGGCACTAAAGATTACACAGCGAATAACTCATCTGTTACCAAAGCCAGTGCAGAGACCTCGGAATTTTTCTTGTGCAAATATAGAAAAGATGTTGAAAATTTTAATAGTTGTTACCTTAGTGTGGATTGAGATAAATTCTTTTGTTTTGTCTTATCTGCAGCAGTACTTTTATCTACATTCTAAAGAGTTTAAGTTTCAATCACACCCTTGTAGTAGCCACTGACAAACCTTCAGCACACCGGTGCAAGATTATTTAGTATGAGATTTCAAGAGGGTAAAATAACCTTAGCTTGAAGAGATGACTTATCCTTGATAGTTTGTTAGAAGAAAAGCCTCACACTCTTATCCTATGATACGACTCTTCCATTACGTGATCAAAAGAATTCATATATTGAATGTATCTCATCCTCCTTGTTCCTGCATTCTCAAACTTGACCTTTTTGTTTCCTAGATAGTCTCTTCATTTGTTAAAACCGAACAAATGAAATGCCTTTTGTGGGTTGTCGTCAGCCTCTAACTGGCTACGTAGCAGTGTAAGTAAAGACTTTATCTTCTTGAGAGCAAGGTCTGCGGTAGTTTTTAGGAGTTCCCTTGATTTCTAATTGGCTACTTACTTTAGGATATAAATTTGTAACTTGAAAGTATAAGCTTGGTCATTTAAATTTACTTTATGAACTCAAATAAATTGTACTGATGTTGAAATTGCTGCAGTTTCTTGTGGTGAATTTAGCGGAAAACTACCAACAAAAGGTTTTAGTGGTTTTCTACTGCCCAAAGCACCTGATCTGCCCAGTAAGCCAGAGGAAAGAGCAAAGTTTCAGCATGAACCGTTGGAAGATGGACCAACAATAATCTATGTCCCAACTAGGAAAGAAACGTTAATGATATCAAAATTTCTTTCTAGATCTGGGATCAAAGCTGCTGCTTACAATGCTAAGGTGATTTTTATATATATATATATATATATATATATATCCAATCATTTAAAGTAATTTATCTTGCCCTCTGATTTTTTGAAGTTGAGTTTATTTCGCCACCAAATTTTAATTGTTCGAACTTCGAAGGACTAAAGATTTTGCATAGTCTCATATCATCTAATAAATGCTTAGCTAGGGGCATGTCTTTTGGACGCAAAATACCATTGTTATGAAAGTGGTCTAAAGTGATCATACTCGTTCTGTAGCCTGTTCAATTGATTTGCTTCAATGTAATGAAGTAAATCTTGTCACTACTGATATTATGTGTTACATGCCTTTGCTTGATTAAAGTCGATATCTAACAATGATGCTACTCAGCAATGAAGTTGGTTGATAAATTCTTCTTTTCCTATTGAGAAGTAATGTTTTCTTTTGCTTTCTCTTTTCAGTTGCCAAAATCACATCTAAGGCAGGTGCATAGGGAATTTCATGAGAACACGCTGCAGGTAAAGTTTAGGTGACGTGTTAGATGAAGTAATGATATGAAATATTCTTTATCTTATTTAACAGGTTGTTGCATATAAGAAGGCCTTTGGTCGACTGCATTCGATATTTAACATTTTGAAGTGACCTTTGCATATTTTCTCTTTCATGAAGAGCATAAAGAAATGGACCTTGAGCCTATTTCAACTCAAAAGCTAGCTCATTAGTTGAGGACTGCCCAAGATTATATAAGGAGATCAAAGACCCAATCCACAATTGATGTGGACTCTAACACTCCCCTCACGCTCAAGACTGGACATCTCGAGCGTGGACAATATAACATGGGGGCCAACATCGGTAAAATTAGAGTTGAGATGGGATTGGTTCTGATGCCATGTAAAGAAATGGACCCTGGGTCGAATTCAACCCCAAAAAGTTAGCTCATGAGCTGAGGATTGTCCATGACCATATAATGAGACCTAAGACCCCATCCACAACCGACGTGGGACTCTAAGAAAGAGGAAATTCATTGATGACCCTGTTATCCTCATTTATTGCGAGAGTCAAGTTGGATAGATCTCTATGTTCTCATCTCATATTCTTTGGAGTTATTTATCTTAACTTGGTCCAGATATATATAGGAGTCATATGCCGTCCCCACTAGTTTGGGATTGAGGCATAGTAGTAGTAGTCGTTGGTCGAATTAGTTGTTGTGTTGTCCATATTGTCTGATACAATATATTGATAGAGTTCTAGTATAAGATGGTTTTTTCATTTAGAATATATTTGTGGTATCTAGATCTAGTTTTTGACTAGAATTATGTAATTCCTGCTTCATTGCTTATGAAAAGAGAAAAAAATGTAATAATAATTCGTTAGTAAACTTCTCAAAAAGATGAAATACTATGAACCGTCCCTTTACAACAACAACAACAACAACAACAACAAACCCAGTAATCCCACAAAGTAGGGGTCCGGGGAGGGTAGTATGTACGCAGACCTTACCCCTACCTTGTGAACTTTACTTTTACATCGTCATTAAATGTTATTGATAAGATGCTATAAATAAGTCTGCAATATTGACTATTCATGAGTCTACAAGAAGTCTCTGGGATAGAGGAGAATGCAAAAGGATAAGAAATCTTTTTTACCTTTCTTTAGAGAATGATCCTTGTAGTCCTGTTTCTCACAATGTCCAGTGGCATGATAAGAATGTCATCCCAATAATCATTCCTCTTGAATTTATGAGCAGAAATTTGGGATAAATAATACGAGATACTTCTGGACAAAACTATGTTGAAGCTGGGGTTTAACATTGGCTGGCAGATCCTGGTCTCTTTCCGAAACACCTATCAGTTATTTCATTCTGAGAATTATATGATTTTGTTATCCTGTTATATACTGTTGCATGTTTCTTTTCAACACAGGCTATCATTTTTTACTATTATTGACACTCAGCAGATAGGCGATTAGTGTGAGCTTAAAGTTGTTTTGTTTATGTTTATATTGCACACTTATGTATTTATTAACTGAGGCTACATTGTACTTTCTGATATTCAGGTCATTGTCGCAACAATTGCCTTTGGTATGGGTATTGACAAGTTGAATGTGCGAAGGATCATTCACTACGGCTGGCCCCAGGTGCAATTACTAAGCTACATTGCCTTAATGTATTTTGCGTAACTACGTCTATTTACTCTTGTAAATAAACTACATGAAAATCTAGACCACGTTCCCACATTGTCTTTCTTCTTTAGCAATGCAATTGTACATATTCTCATAGGTATACTTAAGAAGCATTATGTTTCAAATTCAGACCTTGTTCGAACTATTTTCTTTTCATTGCTTTTGGTACATGTCTTAGATTTCAGTTATGCTTCTTGGTCAAGATATTGTAACCTTTACAGAGTCTGGAGGCTTATTATCAAGAGGCTGGTCGAGCTGGTCGGGATGGAAAAGTAGCAGAGTGTGGTTAGTTAATTCGATTCTTTTTATTTGTGGTGTATTTGTCATAACCTTGAGATCAAATCTTTATACTTCAAAGAGAACAAAATTGTATCCAATAGATATAGCACTGATAGTAATGTTTTTTTTGATAAGGTGAAGATTTTATTAAAAACAGTATCAAGCTGATACTGTAAAAATACAAAGATACTGCTGGCTTAAAAACATTAAAATCCTAAGCGGTCTAGCAAGTCCAGCATATCATGAAAATTCATAACAACATTTCCATCTTTCCAATAGTACAAATAATGTAAACAACTGTATTTCACATATTGCAGCTGCTCCTTCTTGCCTTCAAAACACCTATTATTTCTTTCTTTCCATATCGTCCAAGCTATGCTAAGAGGAATATCTCTCCAAATCTTCTTTAAGGATGCTTCTGGACATGCAGGTTCCCAACACTAATATATTCCTGAATTTCTTAGGGCTTGCCCAAAGGATGCCAAAGTTAGCCGTGAACATGGACCACACCTGCCAAGTAAATTCACAATGCATAAAAAGATGGTCCACAGATTCACAAGCTTTCTCTCACAAGTAACACCTGCTGCACATTATCCTAACCCCTTCTCATCAAATTTTCTTGAGTCAGACATGCTTCATATGCTACTAGCCAACCAAAACATGCCACTTTTGTTGGGACTGTAGTCTTCCAAATCATCTTCCAAGGCCACTTTTGTGCTTGCACCAGCTGGGTAGCATTTAGTATTTTGTAGAGTGAACGAACAGTAAAAAAAACCTTTTTTACTAGCTTTCCAGAGTAGGCTGTCTTCTTTTTCTGGCGATAACACCACTGATTGCATCTTCTGAATAAATATATGAACCTCATGCATTTCTCTGTCAAAGAGATTCCTTCTAAACTGGAGGTCCCAACCTGTATCAGTAAATATATCAGCTAAGAGGATTTTTGGATTATTGGCCATTTGGGAGGGTGAAATGAAGCAATTTTCCAACCCATGCATGAGACTCAGCTCTTGGAGAAAAAAAACAAGAATTAGCCTTAAACCAGTAAAAATCAAAGTTCTATGGTTGAATTCAAAAGCTTAGGACATATTTCTTTGAATGCTTAAATATTGTGAATTTGTAGTTATGGAAAAAGGTCATGAAACCTCTACTTCTAGTCAAACATGGATCCAAAATTGATTCCACAGAGAAATATTGGCAGAATTACATGTCATTGTTCCACCTTTTCTAGTCGGTTTGACATTCTTATGAAGTGATTGACTTTTAAAACTTAGGAACCAATCCTAGAAGCATATCAAAATATGTTAAACATCATAGGGTCAAAATGGTTCTCATTAGGAAAAGTTGAATGAGTGAACGACAAAGTGTCTTCGTGAAGATACTTAGATTAAAAAGAAAAGTAAGACAAAATGTAATTATGACACAAGGAACAATTAGGGAAGAAGTTGAAAAGATTTTGTGCATAAATTAGGAAATAGATATAGTGAAAGGAAATCTGACATTGTCAAAGTACTTGAATATGAATAGCTCATTATTGGCGAAAAGGAACCTTGTGCCTTCCCCTTGGTTTAGTAGACGTTACCTGTAGTGCATTAAGGTGTGGTTTTGATAAATTTACACCAGTTGGTTTCTTATTCAACTTTTATTATCCAGAAGAGCTACACTTATCTGGTAGAGCTGGGATATCGGATCCAGAGAGGCACTACATATATACTTAAGCTGTTTGATTCCTTCTGAAACAGTTCTATATGCAAACCTGTCAAGAACACCGACGCTTCTACCAAGTCAAAGAAGTGAAGAGCAGACAAAACAAGCATATAAGATGTTATCGGATTGCTTCAGGTGTGAGATAACTTGCCAATTGAACTGATTAGGGAGTACTTTGGTTTTCCATCTTATGTGTTGATTATGTTCAACAGATATGGAATGAACACTTCTTGCTGTAGAGCCAAAACACTTGTGGAGTACTTCGGCGAGCGCTTTCTTTTGGAGAAATGTCTTGTGTATGTCAAGACACACTGGCTATTGTGCTTTATCTTTTGTTCCTTACAAGCTGCTTCATGTCAAGGACGTATGCTTGTGCTTTTCTTTTAATTTTCTTTCACTTTCCCTTTTGGGGTGGGTGTGGAGCACGAAAAATGTCCACAGCACTGTTAATGAGCTATTAGTGTGTTTGTAATATTTGACTCCTCTTAAGTTAGTCTATATATTGAGGTTTCAGGTAGTCTTTTTATCATAGGACATGCCACATAAAAGAGATTCTCTTTTCTAGCACTTTGAAGTGAAAAATGACTTCCTATGCATGTAATGGTTCCAAATGCATCCGATTGCTGATATCCTTTTCAATTTTCATGCTTACTGATGTTTGCCTTGTTTTTTGTCTTCTGATTAAAAAGTTAATTTCTGCTCAAGAAAGTACATATATGTCTATAGGTTTTCCATACTCGCAATGAGTTCTCACTTTCTCAATTTATGTCTTTTACCTGGTACGTAATGCACAGGTGTGATATATGCATCAAAGGACCACCTGAAAGGCAGAATTTAAAGGTTGAGGCCATTATTTTCTTGCAAGTTGTTGCTACTCATTGTGTGAGTACGTCTGCCATCTCATATTGCTTGTGCTCCTTTGTATTTTGTCATCTCATTTTGACATTGCTGGTCATTGTTCATCCTTTCTGGCTCAGAGAAATTTTGCAGACATCTCCTATGGTGGCGATGAAGGGAGACTTGGTGAGAAGCTAAACATAAAGGCTTTGGTCAGCAGAATAAGAGAACAGGTACTTGTTCTGCTCAATGTCCTCTCTTCCCCTATCTCCCTCTCTCCCCCTCTTTCTCCCTCTTACACATGTGCATGCCCCATGAAAAATTCTCGTCGAAGGCCCTTAGAAAGCATGTCTACCAAAGGGTATGGCAAAGAGAGACCTACAAATTTTCCTTCAATTTGAATTTTCTTCTTGTCACTAATTTCTGGGATCTCTCATGCACCGCCAATAGAGTTGCCTGGAGATATATTGTGTTTGTAATTTGGATTGCTCTTGAAGACCCCTCCTCTTCAAAATGTTTTTTGACATCAATCATATGTTCCCACACTGATAATAATCTGTAGTTGTTTCTTTCTTTTTGGTGTAAAACTACTTTCTCATACTGAAAATAGCTTTAACTCGTCGAGCAGATGTCCTCCAGCTGCATGTTACTCCTACTCTAATAAGGTTGTATTTAATTTTTCTCATCTCCGAAGTGCGTCCTTTTTTCCTTTACAGAGAACTTTTCCATTAGTTCTGGTATACTATACTACTTTAAAGTTACTCATTTTTTGAGAAAGTACGTCAAAGTTACTCGTGCAATCTATTCTTGTAAATCCTCATACTTAATAAGAATGATCTATCTCTACTTTCATATCCAGTCTTTCAACTAGCATATAATGTCGGCTCCACTCTTCTATTTCGTGTTCAATTAGTGTAAGAGAATAACAAGATATTTATTTTATTGGGAATATATCTTTCTTTGTTGTTTTACAATATTGTTGCTAATACTCTTTTGTATTTACCTTTTTCCTATTGCTACTCTAATCTTGTTGTTTTCTTTATATTGTGTTGTAGTTTCAACAATTTAGTGCAAGTGACCTCTTGTGGTGGAGAGGTCTTGCTCGACTGTTGGAAGTTAAAGGATTCATTAGGGAGGGAGATGACATGGTAAGCTTTCTGCATAGTTACCATAGTTATTTCATATAAGGTACTAAGTTTTGGCACTATGCTTCTCAAATCCATCCAATCTTCATTTACTTTTACGGCCTTTTTGATATATACTTCTCATTTTATCCTTTTCTGTACTACGTGGCAAGGAGTGGAACATATACTTGGAAGCCCTTTCTAGTTTGCTATTATTGGTCTAATGAATGTTCAGTTATTTTTTTTTTTGATAAGTCAAAAAATTTCACTAATAAACATCAAGTTGATGTAAAAAAATAGTACAAGATGTGTGCGTGACTCTGCTGGAGTCATTCATTGTTGTCATTCATTGTCTTCCACATGTTTGACCATCTATCCATACAACATGGTGCTTTTCCTCGTACCTACAAGTGGTAGAAAAAATCTTATAATACTTTCTACGTCATTCTCACTATTACGAGACATTCTCCTGTTCTATTCGTTCCATATACTCCGAAAGAGACAAGATGGTCTTGTCTTCCATGTTACCTTCCTTTCATTGTTGACCCTCTCCGATCTGGGGATCTCCAACTCGTATTTGTTTCCTCCACTGACCGTGATAACACCCAAGAGATGTAAAATAATGAGAATGCAATGTTCCATAGTCTTAAAGCCAACCTGCGATGCAACAAGAGATGCTTAGTATCTTCTCCAGATACTTTGCACATGCAACACCAACTCACAAATATGCTCTGTCCGCTGTTATAATTGCATCTTGAACTACACTCAACAAAGAAAGTTACTTTCGCCGGAAATTTGGTGTTCCAAAGCTTTTCACACATCTTATTATCTCCCCTTTCTGACAACTCAGATAATAGGTTTCAACGGTATTTGGCACCCACCTCCTCCATATCGTTTATCTCCTCCCTCATCCTCGGTTGGATAATTATGTATTTTCTGAAAGTATAGTAGTATTGTTGTTAGAATTTGACATGGCCTAGATATGAAACTTTTATTTAAGAAAAGAGGTCAACGGTTTTGGGACAAAGCAAAGAGAAAGTAGATGATTTTAATGGGACAGACGGTATTATGATAAGATTGTCTCTCAGGAAAGTTACATTAGTTTGAACCTGTCTACTAAGAAAGATATTTAAATCCCCTTTTGCTTTGTTCATTCTATGTTTGAGATTTGCTTGTTTTATTCATCTGGTTCCTCCTGCTTGATGGAGAATGTGGAAAGATAGAACTTGTCAAACGTGTGAAACTTTGATTGTAAAAACAGCTGTTGTTTAATTGGAACTATGATCTGATGACAATATTTGTATAATGCCCATTAGAAATAATTATTAGGTGAAATACATAAACAACCCCTTCAAGTTGTCCACAACGGTCATTTGAACATCTCAACTGAGGCCTTTTTCACTTAAACATATCACGTGACTAAAAACTGAACTCAATAAACCCTTCAAAGTGACAGATCTTATAGGTGAGTTACACTCGCGGATGACGTGGCAAATTAACAAATCAAAAGATGACACCTATTATTTCTTTAAAAAATTTGTCTATAGTTAATAAAAAAGAAAAAGAAAAACACAATATTAATAAAAAAACACCCTCCAAATCGGATCCCCTCCTCACCACCAAACATCTTCCTCGTCACCACCAATTTTTGCCTCTTGGCTTCTACCGAAGCTTTATCAAAGGCTTCTACTGAAGCTTTATCAATAAACCCTTTAAAGGCTTCTACTGAAGCTTTATCAGTTGAGGTGTCAGCAGAAATGGAGGCGCCGAAGATTGTACGGAACGCCGCCGTAGGACAGCTGCTGGCGCTGGAAATAGTGGTGGCAGTAGAAGAAGACGAATCATCGGAAAACAGGTGGGGTTTTGAATACGGGTTGGGTCGAATATGGCAGTGAATAGCGGAAGAAAATTTGTGGTGTTTTCAATGGCTTCTACTGTTTTCAATGGCTTCTATGCGCCGGGGTTTTCAATGGCTTCCCATGAGTCCTGATAATCTATGGCTTCCCATGGGGGCTCGGTTGGAACCTGTTGTGGCTTCTTCAGTTTCTATCTCTTCATCCCCATCTGATTCATCAAACTTGATACCTGAATGTGAGGATGGAACATTATAGATGTGCCTTCTATAGAATTTTCCACCATTAGCATCAGTAGGTGGGCTGTGTTGATATGTATTGCCACTCGGCGGATCTTCCATCTCAATTTCCTCATCACAATCTGAATCATGGTAAAGTTGTGGTGTTGAGAATGGTGGGTTAAGGTGCAGTGAATAGTTTGGAGGAAAAGTGGGCTCCACCAATTAAATTAAAAAAAGAATAAGAAATAAACACAATTTTGAAAGGCTTCACTTGCTGCAACGCGAGTGTAGTACACACATTTCGCCATGTCACTCTGAAGGGTTTAAGAGATACACTGAAAAATAACTTGAGGTGTCTACTTGATAAATAGGTCTGTTGAGGTGTTCAAATGACCGTTGTGGATAACTTGGAGGGGCCACTTATGTATTTCGCCTAATTATTATTATATTTTTCAGTATCTCTAGCGGTAAAATTTCTTCTGGGAGGAGAAAAAAGGTTTTCATTTGGTGCCTTATTTCCTGTTTCTTCATATTATGTTGCCTTTAAAATCAACCTTGAACTGTAAGTATGTTTTGTATGCGGTCATTTTCAATCATACGGCTGATCATTCTGGTGAATGTTACAGATCCGGGTGCAGATAAAATATCCAGAAGTAACAGAACGGGGAAGGCAGTTCCTGAGTTGTGAAACAGAGCAGCCATTTCATGTTTATCCTGAAGCAGATATGCTGCTATCAATGAGAAGCCCCAAGTCTTATTCCAGTTTTGCTGAATGGGGGAAAGGGTGGGCTGATCCAGAGATCTGTCGCCAACGCTTGCAGAGAAAGAAAACATGGAAATCTCCAAAAAAACGAAAATTACGTAAACGTCAGCCTGATAGTAATACAGTTCGTGGAAGACTGACTGCCAAGCTATCGAAAAAGAAGTGACACAAATGTGAACTATGAACTGGTCACAAAAATGTGGCTATTGAAACAATCAGCATTGTAACAACATTAAAGATTGGATTTTGCACGATCCCATTCTTTATTTGTTCGTCTATTTTATGTTCTGATTTTTTGATTGGTAGATCCTTGTCGGTTGTCACACACACTCACACACTTGTTTTCTTGTGTCTTCATTTATTTTATAGTCTAAACCTAGCTCCAAGCGTGCTAATGTAAGCGAAAATAAGATTTAAGTTGAAAAAAAAGTACACGGATGTATTGTTTTCCCCATGAGTGAAGAGATACATTCTCTCTTGAAATGTACGAGGGCCTGAAGCAAAAGGGACCCTAATTGCTATCGGATAAACAAGGGGAGAATAGAACAAGAAATTTTTGTATTTATTTATGAGCAAATACAAGTATGCTTTAAATCGTATAATGTGTTGTTCTAAGATATTATTTCAAACAATGCAAAAGATTTCTAGAATGAATCAAGCCTTCCTCTATCAACAAAACTTTGACTAACAAACCAGCAAATTATAGAGAATAAATTATGAATATCCTGTTATTGGTATCTGTTGTGAAGACATCATTAGGTAAATTTATAGGAGTATATGGACGGTGGAATCATCCGGATTCAGGAGAATCAAATAAGAGATTTTTTTTTATTATGACGTGTGTCATGATTTTATGAAGAGCTATTGTAGGAGCACAATTGTCACGGGGAGAATAAGGTGGAAGGATACTTGTCCAAAAAGCTTTTATCTCTGCCATCTGTCAGCAACCTTTCCAAGTAGCCAATAGTATTGCAAAATATCTTTTGAAAATTTTCATTAAAATCTTATATTCCCAGCAACAGCAACTGTTCAACAAGCAAACGTGAATAGAGGAGAACCATAAGCGTCTTTGGATGATTTTGCTGCATTTATGAGGTAGAGTATCTTTCAATCTTCTCTCGGTTTTTGAATGACATTTATCATTCACCTTTACGCAACGATTCTTTTTATACGACTGAGAGAGTGAGAGTGATGATTTCAAACTCTTTCAGTCATTGATTTCCTATCTATTACTAGTAGCTATAGGAGAAGTTGACGTTAAAAGCTTGATCTTCCTTGAGCGTTTTCTACTAATGAAAATAAATGAGGAACTAGAATTTGAAGTTATTGGAATCGGAATTTAAATCTTTATGAATTTCTTAATATAAATACAAAATTAGTGGATTTGGGTGAAACTCAACGTCTCCTATAGCTACTAATAGATAGGAAATCAATGACTGAGACGTCGGTATAAAAATCCTTTTCCCTTTTTTGGCATTTGATATGCCTTAAAATTGTGTTATAATATTATTAGGATGCTAATAGCAAGAAGCGCATCTGGTGTAGTGGTATCATAGTACCCTCCCACGGTACTGACCGGGGTTCGATTCCCCGGATGCGCACTTCAATTTACTTTTGGCATATTCCTTTTCCATTTCGTTCCAAATTCCCGGTCCCAAAATCTTTCTTTTTCTTTAACCTTTTCGTTTAATAAACAGGGTTGTGCATTAGAATGAATCAGAAAAGCTAAGCAGAGAAGGAATATAATTCACTACAAGGAAAATGATATGAAGTCATGCCATTTTCAAGTTCCCCCCTTGACACAGCAAAGAATCAATAACCCCCCCCTATTATTTTAATTCAACATTTTGGTGAATTGTCAAGAGAGCCTCAATGTATTTTAGCAACATCACATTTGCAATTATAGCCTTTTCAGCATCATTCTTGCTATACTTGCCAAACTTGAGGAAATGGCAGAACAAGCAAATTGCAGCCGAGAAATTCCGAATTATTACAGAAGCATTAGAACAAGCAGAAGACAGAGTATTAAGGTATGAAGAAAGACACGACAGGATACTAAACCAAATATGTTCTCACTACATAGTAAGTCAAGAATTATTAGACGCACTTGCAGTTGCTCGAGAGGCCATGAATGAAGCTCTTGAATTTGCTATTACTCTCAGAAATTTACAGCTAGATGTTATTAGATTGTACCCTGAGGAAGTTGGTTCTTGGCCTGTTTGGTTACTTGGAAAATCAAGAAGACAAAGGAACAATTAATAGAGTACTGCGTTATTTCTTCTTTTCTTTTAGATAGCTAAGACAATTTATAACATCAGTCACAAATTGATCTCTGTAGTTTTTGCTTTCTTTTCTAAGCAAATGATCTGCAATAACCCTTTTGATTTCGTTACATCATGAACAGGAAAATTGTCGCAACTATTTTCTCATAGGTATATAGAATAGGACTAATATTTAATTTTGATGTTGGTTCAGTTTCAGTATTTAGAATCCCACAGAATATTATAAATAGGTACTAGAATGAATGCCATAGGGTTTGAAATGAACCCTTCATTAACCACCTACCAACTTCATAAAGAAAACTAAATATAGATCTTGGTTTAACTAATGAAATTAATGAAATTTATACAAAATGAGGGTTAATCTTGATTAATAATAATATCCTAAATAGAAATTTCCAGCAGTGCAATAAATAATGCGTAGATCTGTTCTAACAGCTATGACGATGCCACAGACAATAATGAAGAATCAAAATAGAATAAACTAGTGATGAACAATAATAAATTACATTTATGTATATAAATGCAAAGGAGTCACCCGAGAAAGGATATCAAAATAGAATAAAATAGTGATGAACAACAATAAATTAAATTTATGTATATAAATGCAAAGGAGTCACCCGAGAAAGGATGGAAGTAATGAATATTCTAGGGGTGGGCATTCGGTACTTCGGTTCGGTATTTAATAATTTCGGTTCGGTAATTCGGTATTCGGTTTATCAATTGTGTATACCAAATACCATACCAAAATATTTCGGTTTTTCTTATTTTGGTTCGGTACGGTTTCGGTACGGTTTCGGTTTAATAATCGCTAAAATTTAGCTAACGCCTAAGTCCTAACAGTGCACTGTCCAGATGCATAATTGTTGCAGCAAGCCAGCAACGTTTGAAATTGAAACCAGCAACGTTTGAAGTTGCAACACATGCATATTTTTCTATCCATACACAAATACAAATCTAACGCCACACAGAAAGTCAGAAACAATACATACTAAACACCAGATGCTATAGATTTATAGCATCTAAAATCTATAAGTCAGAAACAATAAAAAACAGTCAACAATGTTTGTACATAATTACTTAACTTTGAAATTGAAACAATACATACTTAACAGATGCAGCAGCAGTCTAAACTTTGAAATTGAAACACTACATACTAAACTCAAGTTAAGTTTGAAATTGAAAGTTGAAACAATACATTACATACTTAACAGATGCAAACAGTCAACACTGTTCACTGTTGCAGCAGCAACAGTCTAAACTTAACAGATGTAAACTAAACAATACATAATAAACTTAACAGATGCAACAACAACACTGTTGCAGCAACAACAGTCAACACAACAGTCATTGCGAATCACCAGATGCAAACAGTCAACACTGTTGCAACTACACATTATAGACTTGACCACAATGCTTGAACCTAAAAAAATATAAATCATAAGTTAGAATATAATATTTTGATGATAAAAAAACAAAACTACAAAAGTATTAAGTATATCACCAAACAAAATGAGTATTAAACTTACCTCTCAAGATGCAAGTTGCAACTATACATCAAACAATGCTAGTTGTGCTTCCATTATTTTCCATATCTATAGATAATTCGACCAAATATGTCATACAAATGAAAAAGCATGATATATTATTTTGAACTAAAATACACGCAAAATATTAAAGCTTACCGAGCTCGAGTTCCTCAAGATACTTCAAGTCTTCTTCAACACTAATAGGATTGTTCTCTTCTCTAAGCCAATCTTGAACACAAATAAGAGCTTCCACACATTTAGGAGTCAATGAACTCCTAAATGAATCAAGAATACGGCTACCGGTGCTAAATGCGCATTCCGATGCCACACTAGAAATTGGAATGGCCAACACATCACGAGCCAACTCCGAAAGAATAGGAAATCTAGGAGCATGTGTTTTCCACCAACTCAAGATATCAAAGTCTTCACTAAAAGGTTCTTGTTCTTCACTAATGTATTTATCCAACTCCGATTTAGCACCCCCACCCCCATTGTCTTCCTTTTGTTTCTTCAAGCTAAGCTTAGTCCTTATTTTTGATGCACTTATAACACTCCCACTAGATGTGTTAGATGTGTTGCTAGATGAAGTAGATCTAGATGGAGATTGAGGACAAGATGCAGTTGAATATTTTTTTAGATACTCTCCAAACAAAGAATTCATATAAGCATACACCTCGGCATTTATTTTCTTTCCTTTTTCCTCCCCAAAAAGTTCTTCAAGTGCTCCCTCAACATATTCAAATTTGTTACGTGGATCCAACACAGAAGCAATAAAAATCATTTTATTCATCTTTTCAGGCTCACCCCAATATTTCTTGAACTTTTCTTGCTTTCGCTCAGCCATTTTTCTCAAATGCTCATCCTCACTAGCTAAACACATTTTCAAATGACAATAAAGTTCAGATACATCCTCAAAATGAGAATTACAAGTGACATAACGTGAACCTGAAACTTTTTTAGTTAGCTCGTGAAATCTTGCAAGAAACTCTATCACATTCCTCACATTCACCCAATCATCAGAATCAAGAGGACCTACACTACTACCATCTTCACAAACATGAGAACATTGATAAGCCGAAAATCCATCATCAAAAAGATGAAACTTGTCAAAGGCCATTTCAAATTTTTGTGCCGTGTCCAACATCAAATAGGTGGAATTCCACCTAGTAGGAACATCCAAACACAATGTTTTGGTACATTCTACCTTTACATGTGCACAACACTGTTTAAACTTTAAGGTCCTTGAAGGCGAAGATCTCACATACCTCACAACATTTCTAACACGTGTCACAGAAGCATCAAGTTCTTTAATCCATCTTGCACTATTAGATTTAGTATATGAGCCATGCATCTCACATGAAGATGCTTACCACTCATCATACTTAGTTT
>NC_031989.1:24471944-24487855 GCF_001879085.1 Nicotiana attenuata
TAGAAACATACCTTTGAAAATTGAAGACTGGGGAGTGAGGAGTCGGAGCTAGGGGTGCGAAGTCGGAAATCCCCCAAAATCCCAATCGCCGACGCCAAATCGTAGTCGGAGCTGCTGACTGCTGAGCTTGGGCGATATCGTCCACTTTCTCTCACTATACTTGCTACAAAGTTAGGGCAACTGGGCAAGGGTTCTGGTTTGTTAATTTGTTTCTTCTAACTCTAAGTCAGACTTAAAGAAGATGGGTGGGCTTGAGGCTGGGCTGGGCTGGGCTAGAAATAAAATAAAGAAGGGTGGGTGGGCTTGGGCGTTGGGCTGGGGATGGGTAGGGTAGTGGACTGTGGACTGGCCTATTTAAAATTCGGTATTTTGGTATAACCGAAATAACGAAATTTCAGATTTCTGAAACCGAGTACCGAACCGAAATACCGAAATACCGAAAATTTAGTACCGAATTAGACCGAAATACTGAAAAAACCGAAACCAAAATACCGAAAATAATTCGGTTCGGTTCGGAATTCGGTTTTTCGGATTTTATGCCCACCCCTAGAATATTCTTTCTGACAATCGAGAATGACGAATAAACCTTTGAGTGCCCGAAATATTCTCAGATCCAGTGGAAAAGTGTAAGCAAGAATCTTAGTGAAAAGGTTGTTTTTGTGTGCTTATGATGATACCCGATTTTCTCTCTCTCAAGTCAAAGTATCTTTTACAAATGAATATTTCATGTTCCCTATTATTGTGTCTTTTTTTTCTTTGTAGGGAACATGTTTCTAGAAACCTTAATAATACAAGTGAAGGGAATATCCACTAGAATTTGCTCTTTTATATCCTATCTTGAAACTAGCCGTTATAACTCTGTCAAAGGCATTCGACCTCGGCATTGATCATTGACGACTCCTCGACTTCGACCTTTGCTGGCTCTTCGACCATGGCCTTCTCCGTTGATTAGAACGCTTCGACACGCGACGGCTTGAGGATATTTTACTAACATCATTTTGACTTATATTTTAGAGATATATTTTGACCATACAATTAGTCCCTCCGCTTATTGAGGCTGGTTTTGCGGGCGGGCTCGATGAGCGAATCATGTTGTCGGTGGTCGAGCTAATCAAGCGGACTACACATGTCGTGGTTATTATGGCGAGCAGGTGACGTGGTCCTTTGTGAGTCGCACATTTCAAGTGCTTCGAATTTCTCGGGTGATTTGCTGGAGTTATGTCGTCCACAGGTTACGATGACGTCATGATGTCATGCGTCATTATGACGCATGTTCCCGATGCGTTGCTTTGTTTCCGGTGTGACCTTTGATTAGACCTGCCGCTTCGAATCCTATTTTGGAGTTTAAACCTTCTAGCGTTTCCAAACACCTTATCTTTCTCCTGTTCTCTTCTTCTCCAAATTTCTTCTCTGTTTTCAGTGACCTACATTGTTCTCCATTCCCTCTTGTTTGTTACTTCACTATGCTGAATCATGTCTGAAGTATCTTCTAATGCTAGTGAGGGGAGCCGTGTTGCTCTCTTGGTTGTGGAATTCCCCTCTTGTGGGGAGAGTTTTTCTGTTATCGTTGAGGATGAAACTTTCCTGTCGGTGGAGGAAATAATCCCACGCAACCCTGATTGCATATCCGATTTTACCAAATCACCAGAGGCCACACGTGAATCTTTTCGATCAGTGATGATGATAAAGGAATTAGCGGAGTTCAAGGCAAAATCTGGCCTTCCCGATCATATCGAGTTGATTCCTGTTGAAGGGGACGCGACATAGGTCTACCGTCCCGGGTATTGCGCCCTCTATGCCTATCCTTTCCAAGTTGGATATTCTTTTCCTATCTTTCCGCTGGTCGACGAGTTCTGTCGCCACTATAGTGTTTTTCCTGCTCAGCTTGCACCGTACGTCTATAAAATTATAAAGATGCTCCCTAAGATTGCCGAGCTAGCCGGGGTCGAATTGATGCTGCGACACTTAATATATCTGTTCGCCCCTAGCTTTTATAGGGGGACGATGCTGAATCTTCACCATCGAGGGGGCAAATTACTGCTGGTGAAGATGGACAACAAGGCCAATCATCAATTCTGGTTTAATTTCTTTTTTGTCAAAACCAAGGACCTTGTGGCCAATGTTCGACGACTTTCTCGAGGCTTGGAACTATACTTGTAAGTACCTGGTATCTCTACTGGTATCTGATTTCTCCCCTGTGTTCAGTCATGGATTTTGAATTCTCACCTTTTTCTTTTGTAACCATGATCTCGCCTCCTCGTTTGGTCTCTCATATTTCTGATTGGGTCGAGCGACTCCTTCCTCACATCATAGGGATTTGTGATTGGCCAAGTTTTTTCAAGAAACCCGCTCTCCCTCCGATTGGTAATTTCCATTCTTTGGTCATGGCCGCTCCATTTTCTATTGTGTACAGATTTGTTTTGCTAACTTAACGTTGTCTTTTTCTCAGGCAGGGGTTCTCTGAAGAACCAGGCACCAGTACCCTCTTTCTGAAGGGCGACTGCTGCGTCGTTGGCTTCAGCTCCTGTTGCAACCACGCCGTTCGCGTTGGTCTCAAACACAGCTGCCGTGGTTCGGGAGCCCGCTTCCATTCCATTTGCAACTCCTGCTCCCTAACTCCTCTCATTAGTTGATGAGGAGTAGGGCTGCTTATCGGGCGGATAGGCCTGTTATTTATGCTTAACGATTCGCTTATCCGTTATCGGCTTGTAAATGTATTAATCCGCTAGCCACCCGATAAGATATCAGCGCTTTGGTATCAGTTTAGCTATTATCGGATGGTTTATCGGCTAAATTAGATAGACTATAAGTGCATATAACACTTGACATTAAATGACTAAATTTAAACCCAATTATATTAATTTGCTTGATCTAAACCTGCATAAAAGTCTAATGCTTTTTTGTTACTACAATACCACTATTTGTCAGCACAACTATTTGTTTAAGTGATATTCCTGTTTACAAAGACACTTATAAGTTGTAAACATTGATGTTAACAAAATCTAGAACTATGGAAATGGATATTTAGAAATAAATCTAGAACAATTGGAGGAGACATCCAAAATACAATTGCCGCAGCTAACGGTTCTTGGAGGAGAAATTAGGAATTTAGATTTTAGGGTTTCAAAATTAGTGGAAGAGATAATTAATATACATGGGGATAAAATATAAATATAAAATTCTTAACAGGTTAACGGGTTATCCAATAAGAAAATTGAATAATCCGCCCCTAAACCGATAAGCCATTAATTATAAAATTTCAATCTGTTCACCACCCGTTAATCCGATAACCCAATAAGCCATTTTTGCGGTTCAGTTCGGTTTTGAACACCCTAATGAGGACGACGTCTCTCCTGATGACGGTGGGCTGATGCCTCGTAAGAGGAGAGCCATAGATACGAGGGGAGAAGAGGCCGGTGGCCGTTGATGTGGGAGGTTGTGGCTTTATTCTTCGAGAAACGACCACGGTACATATTGGAGAGAGCCCTGAGGCAAGTCCGAGCCCCCTCTCCCCCCCCCCCCCACTTAGAGGTAACGAGCATGTGTCCTACGAGGGACACGGTCGAGGACGTGGTGCATACTGATGGCCCTGCCATTCTGAGGCGCAAGGAGGCCTCATTATCCAGGGTCGCGGTGAACGAGCCTTCTTCGACTGATGACAGAAAGAAGGCTGTTGCTGAGGAGGATGTTGGATCTGACTCCGACATGGATGCAAACGAGTTGAGGATGATCGACGAGGGGATTACTCAACTCGAAGTGAGGTTGGAAGAGGGTTCAAGGACTATTGCGATCCCGATGGATCGTAACCTTCTTGTGAACACTGAGGAGATAGTCCCCTTCCTCAGCCCTCTTTATTCTGCAATTGAGGGTACGACCCTTGAGACTATAAGTGATAGCACCCTGTCGAATAGCATTGCGGGTCTCGCCCTTCGGGTAAGTACATTCGTTGCCCGTTCTCTTCCTTACGTCTCATTCTCTTTCGCGGGTTCTATCTCCTTTCGTTCGTTTTGTAGACGGTCGTTCTGGAGATTGAAAGTGCTTGTAGGGAGCAGAGACGTAAAGACATCTATGTGAAGCTGAAGGACAAGTACTTCAAATGTCTCGAGAAGTATCGGGAGCTCCGGTGCCGGCTCCGCGAAAGCGGCAATGTGCGCCAACTGAGGAAGGACTTGAAGGAAAGAGACGAGGAGCTGGTGCGGGTAGTTGGGAAGTGTAGCGTCCTGGAAGGGACGTTAAGAGTAAGGAGGAAGAGCTCGAGCTTAGCAGGGGGTAGAAGCCCAGTGCAGTTATCTCCAAGCTCAGGTAGTCTCGCTGCGAGGCCAGCTCGAGGAATATCAATTCAGGGTGGAGGCTCTTAGTGGTGAGGTCGCCGAGAAGATATAGGAGCTAGAGAAGGTGGAGTCTGCTCGATCAGAGGCTTTGAGGAAGACGGAGTCCCTCGAGGTGGTGATCCGAACTCTTCGCTCTGAACGAGAAAATGATTTGTCGACGGCGAAGCTTAAAGAAGTACAACTCGATGAAAGGATTGGGGAGTTAGAGAAAGAGACCTTTGATCTTTATGATCGGGTTGCTGCTCTGGAGGTCGAGAAGGCTAAACTACTTGAACGAACTTCTTCATCTACGGCTTCTGGCTTCCCCAACATTCCATGTGATTTATACGAAGAGTGGATTCACGCCGAAGCCCGACTGGATGTGCTTCGCGAGTTGCATGTATTGGGCTCTGTTTCTGCTGCGGACTTCGAGTGTGCTCGTATCAAGTCTCGCGAGGCTCAGATTGCTTGTGGTTATGATCCGACTACACCTCGTCCCGGTGAGTAAGATGAGGATGCTATAGATCGTGTCGAGGACGAGGCCCGATATGATTCCATATACCCTCCAGGCGAGGATGGAGAGGGCGTTGGGGACCGATACAGTGAAGGTATTGGTGGTCAAGGTAGTGATGTTGTTGAAGACCGATCTGGCAAGGGCACTGAAGGCCGCAATGGTGATTGCCAGTAATTTTCTTCTTAACTTTTATGTATTTTTGTCGGCGTCTTCATGAGCCATCTGTAAAAAACTTGAAAGTATGAAATAACAAAGTCGTTCCATGCATATTCTTCTATTCCCGTGGTTTACTTTTCTGTATTTGTATATTTTTTGCTTTTGTCGTGTGCTCGGTTTGCTTTTTGTCCTTCTCATTGTTGTTGTCTTTCAGCTGGCCGTGGCCTTGGAGCCAAGTATTCATGGGTCATATCAGCCCTTTGTTTATATAAGTCGAGTGTTTTTTTTGTTGAGATTTGGCCGAGGGTCTATAGGTGTTGTTTGGACTTGGTCGATTTTGACCTTTTGTTAAGTCGCGGCTGAGGGCCAGTAGGTGTCTATTCGAACTTGGTCGAACATAACCTTCCATTAAATCATGGTCGAGAGCCGGTAGGTTTTTGTTCAAGTGAGGTCGAACATAACCTTTTCGTTAAATTGTGGCCGAGTGCCGGTAGGTATTTGTTCAAACTTGGTTGAACAAAACCTTTAAATTGCGGCCGAGGGCCGGTAGGTGTTTATTCGAACTTGGTCGAACATAACCTTTCGTTAAATCGCGACCGAGGGCCGCTTGGTGTTTGTTTGAACTTAGTCGAACATAACCTTTTGCTAAATCGCGGGCGAGGGCCAGTAGGCGTTTGTTCCAACTTGGTCGAATATAACCTTTCTTTAAATCGCGGCCGGGGGCCGGTAAGTGTTTTCAAACTCGGTCGAATATAACCTTTCATTAAATCGCGACCGAGGGCCGGTAGGTGTTTGTTCGAACTTGGTCGAACATAACCTTGGTACAAAAAAGGTGTCCTGATAAATGTAAGTTTCTTATTACTTTGACGTTGTTGTTTTGGTTACATACTTGGAGAGAGTTACAGATTTTGGGTGTTGGCTGGCGTACCAGTCCCAGCCCCCGTCTACCTAGTCCTTCATTGTTTGACCTGGAGAGTATTGAGGAGTCGATCAATAAAAGAATAATAACAGTCCGTCCTTCGTGTACTTCGAGTCGTTAAATGTTCCCTTCGCCCAAACGACGCCAAATTTGATAAAAAATATAGATCTTGGTTTAACTAATTAAATTTATACAAAATGAGGGTTAATCTTAGTTAATAATATCCTAAAAAAAATAATGCGTAGATCTGTTCCAACAGCGATTGCGGTATGCCACAGTCAATAGTCAAGAATCAAAATAGAAGTAATGTGGCATTAAATAGTGATGAACAACAATAAATGACATTTATGTAAATAAATGCATAAATGCAAAGGAGTCACCCGAGAAAGGATGGAAGTAATGAATATTCTTTCTGACAATCGAGAATGGCGAATAAATCTTTGGGTGCCCGAGATATTCTCGGATCCAGTGGAAAAATGTAAGCAAGAATCTTAGTGAAAATGTTGTTTTTGTGTGCTTATGATGAGGCCCGATTTTCTCTCTCTCAAGTCAAAGTATCTTTTACAAATAAATATTTCATGTCCTCTATTAGTGTGTCTCTTTTTCTTTATAGAGAAAATGTTCCTATAAACCCTAATAGTACAAGTGCAAGGAATATCCACTAGAATTTGCTCTTTTATGTCCTATCTTGGAAACTAGCCGTTATAATTCTGTCAAAGGCATTCGACCTTGTCATCGATCATTGACGACTCCTCGACTTCGACCTTTGCTGATTCTTCCACGGCGTTCATCGTTGATTAGATCGCTTCGACACGCGGCGGCCTGAGAATATTTTACCAACGTTATTTTTACTTATATTCTAGAGATATATTTTAACCCATACAGAAACTTTCTTAACTTTTGTGAGTGTGAAACAACACTCCATATTTTGAATGAGATTGGTAACCCCTTGAATACTATTTTTCTATTAGAGTTTTTTTTTTTAATAAGAAAAATACGATAATTCTGATTCCATGAGCAATAATAAGTCATGTCGCCTCTTTGTTCAAATTCCATGGATACTGTCCATCACTTTTTTATTTTCAATCTAGCCTCGATCATGTTGTCTTTACCTTTTTTTTTTCCCTCGCTTTATAGCATGTTTTGTCAAATTTTCTAAGTCTGCTTATTTAGAAAAATTATTTTTTGTCAAAAGTGCGTGTCAAGAAAAAGAATTTGTGTTTTGGCTACCTAATTTGAAATATACTTTTGCTAGTTAGAACAATAATTTATGTTTGGCTAAGGTTCTAAAAATATTTTTGGGGACAAGTAATTTTTTAAACTTTTGCTGCTACTCAAAAGAATTTTTATCCTTGTAAAAACCTGGCCAAACATCTCAATATTCAAAATAAGTACTTTTAGCTTCCTAGAGACTCAGATGGTTCGGGCACGTTCAGAGGAGGAGCTTGGATGCCCCGGTAAGGAGGTGCGAGCGGTTGACGTTGGTGGGTACGAGGAGAGGCAGAGGGCAGCCTAAGAAGTATTGGGGAGAGGTGATCAGGCGGGATATGGCGAGACTTCAGATCTCCGAGTACATGATACTCGATAGGAAGCTGTGGAGGTCGAGCATTAAGTTTGTGGGTTAGGAGGTAGTTGAGAATATTTAGTCTACCAGTGTAAGGCTAGGCTGATAAGATTTAGTCTTAGACTGCTAGTGATCAGTGTTGTGTTTACACTACTCTTCCGTTTTCATAGTGCCGGGCCTTATTTACTGGTCATTATTTCTGCCTTTCATCTATTCACTGGTTCTTGTGTTGTTGTTATTTCCATGATGGTGCTGATATATTGTCTCTTTTTGTCTTTTCATCTTCTCACTACTAGAAATTCGGGATTTGGCGACCACAAAAAGCGACCAACGTTGGTCGCTAGTTGCCAAAAAGCGACCAAAAATGTCTGGTCGATATTAAGCTGGTCCCTTTACCTTAGGGACCAAAGTTGGTCGCTAAATTAGCGACCAACTTTGGTCTCTCAGGTAAAAGGACCAAATTTTTCGGGCAAAGCATATAGCGACCAACTTTGGTCGCTCAAATATTTTAATATTATAAATTTGGCGACCAAAGTTGGTCTCCAGATGTAAATAACGTTTTATTTTTATTTATTGTTAATCATAGGAAGCGACCAACATTGGTCGCTATATTAATAATTTTTATAATTTTTTATTTAAATTTGCGACCAAAATTGGTCGCCAATGGCAAGAATTAATTTTTTTTTAACTATAAGCGACCAACGTTGATGGCAAAATTACCAGGAATTATTTTTTAAAAATAGAATAGCGACCAAGACTGGTCGCTACTGCCCAGAAAATTATTTTTATTTAAGTGAAAAGCGACCAACTTGAGACCAAAGTTGGTCGCTTTTCTTGGTATATTTTTGGCAGAAACTGTGTCACGACCCAAAATCCCTCCGAAGGAGTCGTGATGACACCTAGTCTCTAAACTAGGTAAGCCTAACATTTACTGAAATAACATTAACATTTACTGACTTCAAATTAAATAACTATCAATAAATCACAATTCCCAAAACCGGTGGTACAAGTCATAAGCCTTTCTAAGAGTAGTTATACAAAATACATACAACACTGTTCCAGAACGAGAAGGAATCAATGGAACGTAAATACAAACGAAGGTGACTCCGAGGCCTGCGAACCCAGCAACAGGTTATCGTGAGTCTCCACCGCGACGATCCGTACAGCTACTATCGATCAATACCTGGATCTATATAGTATGAGCACACCACGGCGGTGCCCAGTAAGTATCAAGACTAACCTCGGTGGGGTAGTGACGAGGTACAATCAAGACACCTACTGGTCAAATAAAATGAATAAGATATGATAGTAAAAATATCGAGATAAAGATAACGAGATAATATCAACAGCGGAGAGAAATCAAAATACAAACAGTAGGAACAATAAAGGGAAAACACGGGTAGTAGCGAACGATACCCAAGTAAATCAGATAACCAAGTAAGTCAGATAACCAAGTAAATCAACACTGACATAACAGGAATAGAGACAAGTAAGAATGTATTCAAATAAAGAAGGCAATACCAACTTAATCAATCACATCATGTCTAATACACAATCCCGACCATCTCAATCCTCAGTTTCTCATATCATAATTCCAACTTCCGAACCTTCAGCACACATGGCACCTTGTGTCCCCATATTTTCCATCTCACTTTTAACAACAAAATCCACATGCTATACTATACATAATGTCCGTACAAATGCACTCAAGATGTTCAAGAAGTCTCATTTACCTAGTATAAGTAAATTACAATTTCTAAACTAATTAGGAAAGTCAGCGAGGAAAGATGAGGTTGTTCCTTTTGAAATCATTTGAGTAAAGAAAGTACCCCTTTCAATTAAAGTACAACATCGACTAGATTATTACCTTTAACATGGGAGTTAATAACTTAAAACTTAGTAGAAATTCCTTTTTTAAGTAACATACGACCTCAGACGATTTAAGGGGATATAATTGAGAAACTAATTGAATTAAAAGATGTAACAATTTAAAAGATATATATATATATATATATATATATATATATATATATATATATATATATATATATATATATATATATATATATACGGCAAAGTATTGAAAACACTGTAGGTTCCAACGCAAAGGATCACATCAATAAAGGAAATTAAATAGTTAAAANGTGCCCCCATATTTTCCAATCTCACTTTTAACAACAAAATCCACATGCTATACTATACATAATGTCCGTACAAATGCACTCAAGATACAAGAAGTCTCATTTACCTAGTATAAGTAAATTACAATTTCTAAACTAATTAGGAAAGTCAGCGAGAAAAGATGAGGTTGTTTCATTTGAAATCGTTTGAGTAAAGAAAGTATCCCTTTCAACTAAAATACAACATCGACTGGATTATTTACTTTAACATGGGAGTTAATAACTTAAAACTTAGTAGAAATTCCTTTTTAAGTAAAATACGACCTCAGACGGTTTAAGGGGATATAATTGAGAAACTAATTGAATTAAAGATATAATAATTTTTGAAGTTTGAAGTATTGGAATGTATATATATATATATATATATACGGCGAAGTATTGAAAGCACTGTAGGTTCCAACAAAAAGGATCACANTTGAATTGATAACAAAAAATAAACACAGCAATAGAAAGTGCACGGCATCACCCTTCGTGCTTTTACTCTCGTTCTCACCATAATAATCAATATTCACTTCTATTCTTCCTTGTTGCGGCGTGCAACCCGATCCCAATCATATAGTATTGTTGCGGCGTGCAACCCGATCCAAATCATATAATACTGTTGCGGCGTGCAACCCGATCGAAATCATATAATATTGTTGCGGCGTGCAACCCGATCCAAATCATATAATATTTGTTGCGGCGTGCAACCCGATCCAAATCATATAATATTGTAGCGGTGTGCAACCCGATCCAAATCATATAATATTGTTGCGGCGTGCAACCCGATCCCATATAATATTGTTGAAGCGTGCAACCCGATCCCATATAATATTGTTGCAGCGTGCAACCCGATCCCATAAATACAAGTCAACACCAATCACAAAGAATCCCGGAAAGGGAATAATAAAGAAACAACAATATCCCGGCAAGGGAGTCAACAACAAGAATAAACACATCCCGGCAAGGGAACCAACAGTAAAAATGGAATATGTCCCGGCAAGGGAATCAGCTATAACCAAACTTGTACCAACAATTACTTCACAATGAAACCTCAACTAAACAACAAGGCATAATAAGCCAGTGATAACTACACCGGTAACCACAACAATTGGACATTTAATCTATTTGCACGAAGTCATAGAGGAACTCACAATCAAGAAGTATCAAAGTAGAAAGGAAGGCAATCACTTCAATTAAGGCAATTAAGGGTCAAAGCAACACGTAAGAATTAGAGAAAAGCTAACAACATCATGTGGAGCATATAGAGACAATATAAGCAATTATTACAGTCAATCGTAACGGAATGCTTTCCACATATTGAACGTAAGGACCTAAGAACCCTAAAGCATATTTTTCACATATAAGTCCGAGTACACACTCGTCACCTCGCATGCACGGACTACAATTAGCATAAAAGACTCAAATCCTAAGGGGAAGTCCCCCACACAAGGTTAGGCAAGATACTTACCTCGAAGACGACAAACCGATAATCTAAAATGCACTTCTCGGGTGAAAAGACCTCCGGACGGCTCATATCTAACCAAAAACGACTTGAATACATCTAACAATGCAAGAGAAAACAATTCCAATTAACAAAACTATGATTCCTAAACAATTTGCAAAAAGTCAACAAAAGTCAACTCCTCGGGCCCGCGCCTCGGATCCCGACAAAATTTACAAAAACGGAATACCCATTCCGATATGAGTTCACCCATATAAAAATTATCTAATTCCGATACCATTTGGTCATTCAAATCATCATTTTACATTTTGAAAGATTTCATAATTTTCCCCAAATTATCCTTTAGATTCTCATGGATTTGATGTTAAATCTACGGTATAATCACAAAATAGAGTTGGAAATTGATTAGAGACACTTACCCAAATGATTTGGAGAAGTTTGGGTCTTTGAAAAATCGCCTATGGAGGTTTAGGGTTTGAGAAAATTGAAAAATGGGTGAAAATCACGTCAAAAACCTCACTTAACAGGCCTCAGATGTCGCATTTGCGACCCAGGGTTAGCAACCCTTGCAAATTGCGAACAAAGCAGGGCTGACAGAAGTCGCATTTGCGACCAAAAGTTCGCATTTGCGAACTGGGCATCGCAAATGCGATGAAAAAGTTCGCATTTGCGAACACACCAGAAACCAGCAATTTTCCCGTCACAAAAATGAGCATAACTTCCTCATACGATGTCCAAATTCGATGATTCTTTTTCCTATGGCTCCGTAATTTTGATACGGATCTAATGGTTAAAACAAAACTGAATTTGGATCTCGTTTGCTCAATATGGTATCATTTTTGCTTGAAGAAATGACGATGAAGCATCCAAAAACAAGCACAACATAGCCTAAACCTATCCGAAACTCACCCAAGCCGTCGGGGATCAAAACAAAACATGCACACAAGTCTAAAAATATCATAAGGACTTACTCGTGCGGTCAAATCATCAAAATAACATCAAAAACTATGAATTTAACCTCAAAACTCATGATTTTCTAACTTTTCAACCGGACGTCCAAATCACGTCAAATCAATTCCGATTCTCACCAAATTTCATAGATAGGACTTAATATCATAACAAACTTGTACCAGGCTCCGGAACCAAAATACGGGCCCAATACCAACGAGTTCAAACATTAATTCATTTATTTATTTCCTTTAAAAACCAGCACAATAATTTTCTTCAAAAATTGTTTTCTAAGGCTAGGGACCTCGGAATTCAATTCCGGGCATACGTCCAAGTCCCATATTTTACCGCGGACCTCCCGGGATCGTCAGAACACAGATCCGGGTCCGTTTTCCAAAGTCAACAAAAAAAACCAAATTTTAACACTAGAATTACTATATTTTTTCATATTTTCACATAAAAGCTTTCCGGTTTTACGCCCGGACTGCGCACGCAAGTCGATACACATAATATGAAGCTACCCGTGACCTCAAACTTCCGAACCGGACACAATTGCTCAAAACGATCAGTTGGGTCGTTACATCCTCCTCCACTTAAATATACATTCGTCCTCGAACGTGCCCAGAGTCGTTTCAAAGCCATCGAACCACTGCATGAGCTCCTCATACATACACCCGACGGTGTTTCCCCATCATCCAACCTATGCAGAACTGACAATGCAACTTAACTAAATGTCTTATCTCCTCCTTAGTCCATAACCTTAGAACAGGACCCAAACCTCAACATCCGACATTCATCATAGGACCCGAATTCCACATCATCATACTGAACACACCCAAACAAGCTGAATCGAGCCAAAAATTTCAATCCAGAATACAATCACATGTTGTTCCACATAACCCACATACTCGAAGCAATAACCTGTGACCACCATAGCTGCTCAAATAACATCTTGGATGCCGGCAATATACTTCACATTGAATACAACCTTGTTCTGGACTTCCACAACACTACCCATGATAAAGAGATATGCGGAAACTCATAGCCGCCCATGAAGTCAACAAGTCACGAAGCTCTCTCGCCCGCCAAGGGCCATTACCCAAATCTTAGCAGAAACACCCTCTCACTTCCAAACACTCCCCACCCCCAATACCATAGCACTAATCTCAGGCCTAAGAACCTTATCTCAGCCAATACAAGTAATCCAACTAACAACTCATTACGGAACCACACATATTCTTAAACTACACAATTCGTACACCAAATCATCAATAACTCAATTATGCAGCAAATAAAGGAAAACAAAGTAGAAGAATTATCTAACAAGTACAACATGTGTGACAACAAAAGTATAGGTTTTTCATCAAATCGTCCCACAGAGGGAAGACACAACACCAAATAAACACAAGGAAAGGGTATCCCACATAACATCCGCTGCGGCGCGCAACCCGCTCCCAAATACTCATCGAGCCAAAATGCTCGGGCTCACTAATCATATGAATACTGATATCAAGTACAGCAGAGTGCACAAATAAAACTGTGGGAAAAAGTGAATAGAAGTAATAAGACATAAAAGAAACAAGTACAGCTGAGGTGCAATGAGCAAATTAACATCACGAGGGCTATCTCGCCCGCATCGCCATAAGGCCCGAACGGAATCACAACATGCGTGGAGAATAGTCATACAACCTCACAGCTCATCACAACACAAGAGAGCAGCACATAACATAGGCCAGAGGCATTAATAATATCCATTCTGCCTGATAACATAACCAAAATGGCAATCTCACAGGAGCACACAAACTTAACCTGATACAAGATACATATTCTCATTGAGCTTTCACATTGTCTCAACAAAATCTTGATCCTTCCCAATTAGATAAATATGCTTCAAAAGATCCACAACAACTTATTGATAATACATGTTATTAATTATCCCATTCTCAACATTTCTTCACAATTCGCAATTAGGAAATAGTCCACACATGAGGGTATCTAGCTCCAAACCTCAAGAATGCCAAAATTTCCATACCCAACTCAACTACGCAAATCAAATGGCTGATATATCTCTCACACCCTATCATTCTACTGAAGCACCCATATAGGGTTTCTGGCCGCGTAACAAAACATGAACCTCAAAAGCCTCAAAACCCAGTAATCACCATGCCACTAACCACGTAACCCGCAAACCAAAACTCAAGGGTCTTTCCCAAACTGCCCGCTCTTCACATGTGATAGCCAACAATGCCAACACTCTATTAATTTCTGATACTGATTCAGGAGAAAACCACAATATGCCACATATTCCTTATGCCCGTAGTAGACAGCCGACTCAAGCCGTTGCCAAACCATCGAGAACCCCTCCGAGATCCGCCCGTACGCAACTAGGCCATCAAGACCACACCTTCTCAACTCAACCGATTCACAAAAAACGTCCAATCCAAGAGTACTGCCACAAATGCCAGTAGAGAATTCCCATTCAAAAGGACCAATTACTTCCATTGCCATGCTGACCCCATCACTACTGAACTAACCCATTTCTTCGGATAGTCAATAAGCAATATCCCCCCTCAAAGCCCCAATATCATCCCTTGCAAGATCTAAGTCTTTAGTTATATACAAATTTCGGAAACCTTCCAATACCACTTATATACATACCTCAGGCCAAAACTGATGTAAATCTGACTCTGCAATCTGAACGCCGCTAGTGGACTCCTCCACTTAGCGCGAAGCCATAGAACACAGCGTCTGATGATCCGCAAAGCTAACCTTCACGGCTCGCACAACACAAATCACAAGGTACTCCAATACCACCAGCTATCCTCAATCAGCCTCCACCTCGCGGCCCTGCCACGATCTCGACAACTAGCCAATCAATTAAACCTTCCCAAGCTCGCACTCACCAACCAGATGCCGGAAACCGCTGCGCCTCCATATGAACAATTGAATAGCCTCTCAATGCCTCTGTATCTTCAGTTTGGACAACACGTTGAGACAATGTCTGAGCACCCCTAACTCCTTCGTAGTCCGTTTGTAGCATCACGAACCACTGGCGCATAGCGGTCACTGAGAGCGTAATATTATACACGAGTGGATGTAAAGGAACATAAGTTATACACTTCGAGCTGATCAATGTCGCACGATAAGGAATGAAAGAAGTGGAATTTCCTAACAGTTTCGTAGCCTCTCGAAGATAAGTACAGACGTCTCCGTACCGATCCGCAAGACTCTACTAAACATGCTTATGACTCGTAGCACCTATGAGCCTAGAGCTCTGATACCAACTTGTCACGATCCAAAATCCCTCCGAAGGAGTCGTGATGGCACCTAGTCTCTAAACTAGGTAAGCTTAACATTTACTGAAATAACATTAACATTTACTGACTTCAAATTAAATAACTATCAATAAATCACAATTCCCAAAACCGGTGGTACAAGTCATAAGCCTTTCTAAGAGTAGTTATACAAAATAAATACAACACTGTTCCGGAACGAGAAGGAATCAATGGAACGTAAATACAAACGAAGGTGACTCCGAGGCCTGCGAACCCAGCAATAAGTTATCGTGAGTCTCCACCGCGACGACCCGTACAGCTACTATCGATCAATACCTGGATCTGTACACAAAAATTTACAAAAGTATAGTATGAGCACACCACGGCGCTGCCCAGTAAGTATCAAGACTAACCTCGGTGGGGTAGTGACGAGGAACAGTCAAGACACCTACTAGTCAAATGAAATGAACAAGATATGATAGTAAAATATCGAGATAAAGATAACGAGATAATATCAACAGCGGAGAGAAATCAAAATACAAACAGTAGGAACAATAAAGGGAGAACACGGGTAGTAGCGAACGATACCCAAGTAAATCAG
>NC_031989.1:24487955-24521116 GCF_001879085.1 Nicotiana attenuata
ATGCTAGAGGGAGTGGACGTGCCAAAAGCAAAGAGCTGACTGCACTGCAGAGATTTGAAGAATAGGAGAGAATGGCAAGGCTAAGAAATGGCTTGTGTGTGGACTGGATCCAGACGAGTACAGCAGAATTCAAAAGTTGTACAACTGCAAAGGAAATAGGACACTTTACAAGCGGCTCATGAGGAAAACTCCTCAAGTAAAGAGATCAAGAGGAACACTACTTTATTCTCAATATGAGAATTTTTTGATGAAGGAAGGAGAATCTATCTAGGAGATGTACACAAGGTTCACAACACTAAGAAATAAACATAAATCTCTTGGAAGAATTATCCTTGAAGAATACAAGGTTGAGAA
Organism: Nicotiana attenuata; assembly: GCF_001879085.1. NCBI lineage: Eukaryota > Viridiplantae > Streptophyta > Magnoliopsida > Solanales > Solanaceae > Nicotiana > Nicotiana attenuata. The sequence goes on from NC_031989.1 coordinate 24,488,310, forward strand.
AATCTTGACAAGAGTCTTACCAGTGACTTGGGAAAGCAAAATCACTGCTATTCAGGAATCAAAGAACATTGCTACCCTCAAGCTGGATGAATTGATTGGAAACCTCACTGCCTATGAACTGAGAAGGCAAACCATGAAAATGGATGCACCCAAGAAGGAAAGAAGTCTGGCTCTCAGAATAGCAGAAGGTTCAGATCTGGAGGATGATGAAATGGCCATGATCACAAGAGATTTCAAAAAGTACCTGATGAGAGGAAAGGGTTCTTCAAGAGGTACAACCTTCAAAAAACCAAGGGTTCATGAGAAACAGACCAATGAGGGTTGCTACAAATGTGGTAAGACTGATCACATGATCAAGAACTATCCTCAATGGGAAATTGAGTGGAAGAAGGAAAGGGCTGAACGAAGGAACAGGAAGAAGGAACAGGTCCAACCTAAAAGGAACAAAGGATCAACAAAGGCTATGGTTGCTGCTTAGGGAGAAACATAAGATGAGGACTCAGAAGATGAAGCTGGAGATGAACAAGCACTTATGGCAATCAGAGAATCAGATGATGAACAAGAGGTAAGTGTCCTTCATCTCAAAGACAAGATTAAATTCCTGTCTAAAGAAAGGTTGTCTGAACTATTGCTAGACTTCATTGATGAGTCTGAGATAATTAACAATGAGAAGGAAGATCTGTCTAGGGAATGTGTGATCCTAAAAGCCAAGTGCAAAATTCTAGAATCTAGGGCTAATGAGAGTGATAGTAAAAATGCTGAGTTGAAGAACCAGGTTCTTGAACTTGACACCAGTGTCCTAGAACTTAGGTCTGAGAACTTAAAACTAAAACTAGGAACAGGTAAAAGGAAAGCTGATCACACTCAACTCACCCTAGAAGAAAAATTAGGAAAAATTAAGGATGAGTTGTACAGGAAGAATGAGCAGATAAAAGTCATAAAAGAAAATCTAGGGAAGGTAAAACATGAACTAGACAGAACTTGCAAACGGAACAAGGCTTCTGATGCACTTTCTTGGCTACAAGAACATCACAGAAGCAACAAAAGAGGACTTGGCTATGGGACTCAAGCACCTAAGTGGGATCCTAAAAGCAAGTATCTCACTCTTCCTAAGAACAAAATCTGCACACACTGTGGAAAGACTGGCCATTACAAAAATGAATGTAATGAAAAAGAAAGGGCCAATCAAAAGAACAAAGCTTTTGTTCAAAAGAAAAATAGGCTGCCTGGGTGGGCTAAAAGGAATTTGATTTACCCCTTTGCTTATAGAAAGGGACCCAAACTAGTTTGGATTCCTAAGACTAACCCTTGATTTCTTTTTGCAGGTCCAAGTCAAGGGAAGTAGCCAAATATGGTACATGGATAGTGGCTGCTCGAAACATATGACTGGAAGCAAGAACCAGTTCCTTTCACTTGAGGACTTAAAGGGAGGTAATGTCTCCTTTGGTAATGAGAAGAAAGGTGAGATTATTGGGGTTGGAAAGGTAAGTAAGACAGACTCACACTCCATTGAGAATGTCTACTTAATAGACGGCTTGAAATACAGCCCGATCAGTGTGTCACAACTGTGTGACAGAGGTAACCTTGTAGCATTCACCTCTACCAAATGTTTTGTGATTAATCTTATCACTGACAAGATTGTTTTGCAGGGAAAAAGAGTTAACAATATTTACATTGTAGATTTGTCTACTTTGTCGGAAAATGAATTCACCTGCCTAAGTGTGTTGGATAATGATCCCCTCCTGTGGCACAAAAGACTTGGTCATGCCAGTCTGAATCAGCTAAACAAATTAGTCTCCAAGGACTTGGTGATAGGAATGCCTAACATCAAGTTCAAGGAAGACAAAGTTTGTGAGTCCTGTGCAAGGGGGAAGCAGGTAAGATCATCCTTCAAAAGCAAGAAAATGGTAAGCACAACCAAGACGTTGGAACTGGTTCATATGGATCTCTGTGGTCCAATGAGAACCTTAAGCAGAGGTGGAAAGAAATATGTGATGGTACTTGATGATTATTCTAGATTTACTTGGGTACTATTTCTAAAATCTAAAGATGAAGCATTTGACATGTTTACTTCTTTTGTTAGAAAAACTCAGAAACAACTAGGTAATCAACTTGCATCCATTAGGTCTAATCATGGAACTGAATTTGAAAATGCTAAGTTTGCTGAATTCTGTGATGAGCATGGTATAGATCATAACTTCTCTGCCTCTAGGACTCCTCAACAAAATGGAGTAGTTGAAAGAAAGAACAGGACTCTTGAAGACATGGCTAGGACTATGCTTCTTTCAAGTAAACTGCCCCACAGCTTCTGGGCAGAGGCTGTAAACACTGCATGTTACATTATAAATAGATGCATGACTAGACCTCTTGTAGAGAAGACTCCCTATGAGTTACTTAAAGGGAGAAAACCAAATATATCCTATCTTAGGGCATTTGGATGCAAGTGCTTTGTGCATAATAATGGAAAAGACTCCCTAGGTAAGTTTGACCCAGAAGTGATGAGGGAGTATTCTTGGGATATTCTTCACATAGCAAAGCATATAAAGTGTTCAATAAAAGAACTTTGTGTGTAGAAGAAAGTGTGCATGCTGTGTTTGATGAAACTAACATTCTTTCTAAGAGACAGGAACATGAAGATGAAGCCATTGGACTGGTAAAGGACTTAACTGAAGTCTCAGCACAAGTTAAAGTGGCACCAAAAGAAGAAACAGGTGATGGAACAGGTTCTTCCATCCAGGGCAACCTGACAGGGGGAACTGATCAAAGAGGAATTGAAACTAATCCTCTAAAAGAATCTGTTCATGATCCTGTTCCTCAGCAACAGAACATGGGAGAAACATCTAGCAGAAACCAGATGGTTGTGAAACCTCACAAGTATCAAAGTTCTCATCCTATTGAGAACATAATCACTGATCCAACATATGGAGTCAAAACTAGATCACAATTAAAGAATCTGTGTGCTTTTGATGCTTTCCTATCTATTATTGAACCTAAAAATGTTGTTGAGGCTTTGCAGGATGCAGATTGGGTGAATGCAATGCAAGATGAACTCAATCAGTTCGAAAGAAGTCAAGTTCGGCATCTAGTTCCAAGACTCAAGGACATATCAGTTATTGGTACAAAATGGGTCTTCAGAAACAAACTTGATGAAGATGTAACAGTTACAAGAAATAAGGCAAGACTGGTGGTCCGAGGTTACAGCCAAGAGGAGGGTATAGATTATGATGAGACTTTTGCTCCAGTTGCAAGAATAGAGGCAATAAGACTCCTCATAGCCTTTGCAGCACACATGGAATTCACTCTTCATCAGATGGATGTCAAAAGTGCCTTCCTGAATGGCTACCTGAAAGAAGAAGTGTTTGTGAAACAACCTCCAGGGTTTGAGAGCAAGGAATGTCCTGAGCATGTATACAAATTAGACAAGGCTCTCTATGGACTCAAGCAGGCTCCAAGAGCATGGTATGAACGACTGTCCAAATTTCTGCTTGAACATGGCTACAAAAGAGGTAAAATTGACAGTACCTTATTCCTAAGGGAAAAAGGTAAGGATCTCCTTGTGGTACAAATATATGTTGATGACATAATCTTTGGGGCCACCACTGATAAGCTAAGTAAGGATTTTGCAAAACTAATGGGGAGTGAGTTTGAAATGAGTATGATGGGTGAGCTTAACTTCTTCTTAGGCTTACAGATCAAATAAAGTCCAAATGGAACCATGATCCATCAGCAGAAGTATGCAAAAGAGCTTATCAAAAAGTTTAAAATGGAAGAATCAAAAGAAATAGACACACCCATTACAACTGCCACTAAATTAGACATTGATGAACCTGGTTCATCAGTTGATCAAAAGTTGTATAGGGGAATGATTGGTTCACTCTTGTATCTTACTGCCAGCAGACTTGACATTGTTTTCAGTGTAGGGCTTTGTGCTCGCTTTCTGGCTAATCCAAAGGAGTCTCACTTGACTGCTGTCAAAAGGATACTAAGATATTTGAAAGGCACCACTGATCTGTGCCTTTGGTATCCTAAAGGTAGTAATTTCAATCTAGTAGGATATGTTGATGCTGATTATGCAGGTTTCCTTGTGGATAGAAAAAGCACCTCAGGTATGGCTCACTTTCTTGGTTCATGTCCTGTATCATGGGCCACTAAAAAGCAAAACTCAGTGGCCTTATCCGCTGCTGAGGCTGAATATGTTGTTGCTGCATCTTGTTGTGCTCAACTACTATGGATCAAACAGCAGCTGGTAGATTTTGGCATTGAACTTGGTTGCATTCCTATATTTTGTGATAACACTGGTGCTATAAGTATGACAAAGAACCTTGTTCATCATAAGAGGACTAAGCACATAGATGTTAGACACCAGTTCTTGAGAGATAACTATGAGAAAGGATTGATCTCCATAGAATTTTGTGCTACTGATAAACAAATTGCTGACATCTTCACTAAAGCACTGAGTCGAGAAAACTTTGAGAGGAACAGGTTGGAATTAGGGATGATTAAGATCACCTAATAGGTCCAGCTCAGAATGCACAATGAAAAAAAATGAACTGAAAAAAAAAAGAAAAAAAAATTTTGGCTAGGAATTCTAAACATGTGTAAATATCTAGATTAATTCTTACTCAGCTTCATACTTTAATTAGTATACTCCTGTGACATGTGTTTATATGACTCACTGATCTCTTACAAAATTTTCTCTATTCTGGTTCATCAGTATGGTTCATATGAAAGCTCAGGTATGTTTTCTATACTCTGCACAATTAGAAAGATTAATAATTCAATCATGAGCAGAAGTCCTATACTTGTCAAATTCCTAGAAAATTCTATCAGTTAGCATTGAACCAGTTTCATCCATCTAGAACTCTAAACCGTAATTTTTGCCTAATATCTAGGGAAGCCAAATAGATCATTCAAAATCTGGAATTTCAGGTTGATTAGACTCCTATTTGACCACTGCAAAAGGCTGCCGTTACTTATTAAATGTGTAATCCCCTTTAAATACACATCAATTCTCCAGTCTCATCATAACTCTAAACCGTCAAAAATTCGTTGTCATCTTCACTTACCCTCTTCTCCAAAATTCCCAAATTTTCTCAAAGAATAAACGATCATGTCTAACCCACAAGAAAATCCTGGAACTCCTCCACCACCATCTCCCTCAAATTCATCCTCAACCACTCTACCCAGTGAATCTCCAAAACCTAGACTACGAAGGGTAAAAATGCTTGCTAGAAAGACTGTGGCATCTGGTGCTCTGAGGAAGGCTTTAAATGAAAGGTTAAAAGCAAACCAATTGAAAGCAAGCAAAGCTCAAAAATCTGACTCCATCTCTGAGTCTGAATCCTATCAATCTGCTACTGAGGGGGAAGGACATGGGTCTTCTGATTCTGAAAAGACTCAAGAATCACCTTCCAAGGTAAGTTCACCTATAATTGAAAATTTAGAGACTAGGTTTGTTCTGGTTGGACCCATCAGGGATGTTGAGTTGCCTGAGATACGTAGGAGTGGAGGTAAAAAGAAGTTAGAAAAAGAAAAAGAGAGAGAGGGTGCATGTGGTGAAGAGAGGGGAACTGGGAATAGTGTAGTACCTGCTATTTGTGGGGTTGAACATGAAAGGGTAGAAGCGAGTGGCCTGAAGTCAGGGGGAAGTGGTTCCGAGGAAGATGCTGAGGGGTTGGTTCATCTGAGCAAACAGAGAGATGAACCTGTTTCATCTACTGAAGAGACCCTGGCTGATCTACTGAAAAAGGTTGGGGCAAGCTATGACCCAAAGAAATGTAGAACTTCCACAACAAAAGCCCCAAATGTTCCCAAGCCTTCCAAGAAAAGAAAAGCTTCATCTCCAACACCTATTGCCTCTTCAGTGCCTAGGGGTAGAGCCACAAGAAGCAGGGTAAAACAGAGTGAAGCTGATCTACAAAAAGCCTTAGAAGAAAGCAAGAAAAAGAAAATGGATAAGGGAAAGGGAAAGATTGCAGAATCCTCAGAGGTTGTTGAGGAAGAGGATATAGAACTGATACATCAAGAAAGGGGTACAACAGTGGAGGTTCCTACACCCAAGCCTAAAAAGCCCAAGACTTCCTCCAAGAAGTCTTCCTTTGTGTCTGAGGCTGTTGAACCTTCAGTAGCCAAGAGGACATCAGCAGTGAAAAACAAACAATTAAGAATTTCTGATGATGAAGACTGGAGTGGAGAAGAAGAAGAAGAACATGATTCTGAGAAGGAACAGGACAAGTTTTCCATGTTTGGCAGAAGGAAAATTTTGAAGGAAAGACTATTTAAAGACCTGGTGCAACCAGGAATAATTAGGTTGGTGGATGCTTTAGCAGCTCAGGGGTGGAAGGACATGGTCCTTCAGATGGATGGTAGGCTTACCAGGAATGAGCTGATTGAATTTATGGCAAATGTTGTGGTTAAGGATGGCATAGTTAGAAGCCTGGTGAAAGGAGTTCAAGTGCAGTTTGATGCACAGAAACTGGGAGAGATTCTGGACATAACCTCTGAAGGGTTTAATGACTACACAAGGCAAAGGTGGCCTTGCCTGGACTCCCTCCCTACTGCCCTTGAAATCAGTAAGAAGTTTTGTGATTCAGAAGAAGTGAATGAAGCCCGGGTTGTGTAGAAGAGTGAAATGAGGCCTGAGCACAAGGTTGTGTTTGAATTTGTCAACAAGTGCTTATTGCCTAGACAGGAGAGAAGGCACACTACCAACTACATGGATCTGGTCCTTATGGAGTGCCTGGAGAGAGGAAAGCAAATCAATTGGCTTGCTTTCATTGTCAAGCTGCTAGACAGGGTCATAAATGGCTCCAAGGCTCATGCTACTCCTTATGGCTTTATTCTAACCACAGTTATGGGCAGGCTGAATGCGCCTATGAAGAAATGGGAAATGGCCTCAAGCAAGGAACACTTTGGCATCAATACTCTGCTTGCTTGTGACTATCCAGTCAATGCTATCCCAAATGAACCTGGTTACTCCCAGAAGACACCCATCAACAGCAAAGTTAGAAGTCTGGTTCAGGAATGTGCAGCCAAGGATGCTGAAATAGCTAGGCTCAAGGCACGTGTGGTTGAAGTGGAAGCTGATAGGGATGGTCTCAGATCTGAGCTTGCCAAAGAAAAGGAGAAGAATGATGGAATTCTTCAGAACATGTTGAATCTTCTCCAAACCCAATCCTAACCCTCTAGTTCCTCCAAGCCTTAGGACTTCTAGATCCTGTCTCCTGAACTTGTTCAGTAACCCTAGTGACCCAGATTAGGGATTTTTCTATCTTTCTATTTTATTTGCTCATGGTTGGAATGTTTTTCTTTCTTTTTGTGGACTGTAGGTGGCAACATATCTCTATCAATGACAACTGTTGTTTTCTTTTGTTCAATGATTAAATATGTCCTTGATAGTTTAAATATGTTTGTTTGATTACTGATGATTGCACCATGATTGCACTTGCAGTTGCCCCAGTGGCCATGAGTATTTATTAAAATCCGGGATTCACAATGTGTATGCAACTTTTCGATGATTCCAAAAGGGGGAAGAGATATTGTGCTTTACACATTCTGAAATAAGTGATGTTTATAACCTAATTAACCTGGTCCTTGATGATAAGTGAATTTTCTAAGTTTACTATTGATGGTTAAGCTGAGTTCTTACAGGTTCCAAATCAGTAAAAAGCACAGAGTTTGTCATCATCAAAAAGGGGGAATTTGTTGGCCCAAGAACAGGTGAAGTTTTGAAGAATGACAAATGAACTCAGTCATGGACCAGGTCCATCTTGTGAAGCACAGTCATGATCAACCTATACATGTGAGAGGCACGTGAAGGAGATAAGTTCTCTGATCAAAAAGGTTGCATATTAGATAAGGAGAGAAAAGTCTCCTTTTTATGAAGAGAACACAATCCAGGATAAAGATAGTGTTAGAGTTTGATATCATCATGAACTCCTCTGCGATAGAAGAGCAGCAATTGAGTCCCAATCAAACTCTGATTACTAACCTATTAAATAACAGTGATTGTTCTCTTTTACAGGATTGCACAAACGCAGAAGTTGAACTAAATTGAGAGCAAAAGAGCAAGGCGATTTTGCAAGCAATTTATGTGAGATTTGAGTGTGCACTCCTGAAGCTACTTGAACGAGATAGAAGAATCAGTTCCATTGTGTCTTTCTTTTATTCTAGTTCAATTGTAGTAGGTGGTTTAAAACTGTACCTTTCAGCTTTCTCGTAATTGTATTAGGTACTTAGAGTGTTCAAGTTATAGCTAACTTGAAGTTGTTGCAACAGTTGAGGTTGTGTGCTACAACGGGATTAGAGTTAATCCTTAGGTTTACAAAGAGTTTTGTAAATGCTATTTTGGCTCAGTGATTTTAGTGAAAGTTTGGGAAAATTCTACTGAGTAGTAGGTCGTTGTTTTTTCACCTTTTGAGCCAGGTGTTTTTCACGTAAAAATCGCTGTGTTCTTTACTTTCAGTATTTATTATTCCGCAAACAGTAGTAGTTGGAACACCTAGAAGAACCAGGTTCTTCTATAGAGTAGTTAAGCAAAAATTGGGTACCACACAAATCACCTCCCTCTTGTGTGGCATTAACGTTTAAAACACAGGGGGTGAGCTCAAAATCCGAGAAGCGGAACACATTATGGACGGGGTCCCAAAATGTTACCAAGGCTTTGATCAAATCTTCCTGGGGTTCAACACTCATGATGTCTATAATGGAACCTAATTGCTCTTTTACCCAATCCTTGCCGTCTTCATCCAAATCATTCCACCACATGCGCAGTTGCAGCTGAGCCTGCTTTATGACCAACTGTGACGGGTTCTGGACAGCATTCATTTGTGATGGGTTCGGGATAGCATTCATTTATGACAGGTTCGGGATAGTATTCATTTTGTACATGTGGAGGGTCGGGGTTAGGTTTGAACCTGGTGGACTTTTTTTTTTGTAAAACAAAGAAATCAATGGGCAAAATCCTTTTATGCTACTTAATCAAAAATGGTCATTTTGTAAACGTGGCCACTTCATAATTCCGAACAAGTTTTGAGGCCGGGGGGGGAAGTATTTTATAAAAGACATCTTATAGACCGACTTGCCCGTTCTTCCGAAAATAGCCCTTCGACAATTAAAGCAATATCTAAGGCTATTCTGGTAAGAATGACTTAAAAAAAACAACCGAAGTTGGGTCGGCTTATTTTGACCAAGGTGCTAAACTACATTTTACTTAATTATTAAAATGAGGCCGAACCTTATGCGGGTTTCCTATGTATCCCACATCCGGTGAGAATTAGACCAGCGTATTTCGGGCAATTTTGACATAAAAACATGATATTTGACTCTTTTTCTTTTAAAATACATTTTCCTTTTCTCTTTTTTTTTCAAAAATTTGGCAAAGTTTCGAGGCATTTTCAAATACTGGGGTTTTTAGAATTGGGTAAATTCTCTATCCTATCTCACTCTTGGTTTTTCCCTTTATTTCCTTTTCCTAGCCGGTCAACATGCATGCCGAAATAAATAAATATTCACATAGCACGTAGGATGCATCAAGATGGTCTTTATTTCGGGTACACCTCTCCTAGACGGACCAAACCCCTGTGTTGAGTCCCCAAGGTCAAATGCACATGATGCAAATAATCGTTCCTACTAGGGATCCGGCATGAGGTTGTGTTATTCTAGGTTTAAAACCTGGGGTTTGTGTTCTAGACCTGGCTTACCCGAGCGGACAAACTCGAGTCGGGAGGGGGCAACATACCGGGAGCACGAAAGTCTGCCCGGCCTTGTTGCTTGCCCAGCCCCGTCTTATTTGGGTATAACTCTAACAGAAAAGTGGGCCACGCGAACGTGAGCACCATTTTTTAGAAGACTCAGAAGGGAGACGTAAGAAGGCATTTAAATACTGTTCAAGTAATATCAAAGCGGTAAATAAATGGCAATTAGCACATTGGGTCCATAAAATACAGTAATATCAACAATAAATAAAGTCAAATAAAATCACATTAACAAGCTCAAATTCTTGAACCCTGAACCAGAAGTTCTGGGTTCTTTATCCCCAGCAGAGTCGCCAGAGCTGTCACACCTCCAATTTTACACACCCGCTGAGGGCAGTATATAAGGGAGTTTTTCCAATTAAAGTGACACTAATCGAAATGGGATTATTTTAATTTATCAGAGTCGCCATTTGGAATAGTTTAATTGGTGTCCCAAGTCACCGGTTTATTTTAAATTCCAAATCGAGAAAGTTTTATTTTTAAAGAGTCTGCGAACCAGAAATTCTAGATAAGGAATTCTGTTAACCCGGGAGAAGGTGTTAGGCATTCCCGGGTTCCGTGGTTCTAGCACGGTCGCTTAGTGATTATTACTTGGCTTAAATTGTTTAACTACTCATTTTTAGGACCTATGTGCATTTACCTTTTTTTTATCACTTGAATTATTCGTAATTAAAGAATTGAGTTACTTGTACGTATACTCTTTTCTTTTGGCGCGTCAAAATCATGTCACGCGAACGTGTCCACGATTAATAACGCTTTTGTTGATTTATTAAGGAAGTTTGGTTGAAGTTGCGCGAACGCATCCCTCGAGTCTTTTTTAGAGTTAAATTTGCAATTATGTTACGCGAACGTATACATAATCGCAATACTAATCTAAATCGGGTCTAAAGCAAACTACGATTGTCCAAATTATTAACAAAGTTCGCGAGGTCCATGAAAAATTCAATTAATGGCACACCCTGATTTTAAGGAGTTAGTAATAATTATACGAGGGCCATGAGTTATTTACTAAAATGGCACACCTCAAGTCTAATTGTTCGAATGATTTCTTAGTTTAGAATTGTGAGGGCCATAAACTATTGGTGTTATTTAATATGGCACGACTCAACCTAAATAAAAGGATTATTTTAAAACAACGCAATTTGAAACTATTGTTTCCACAACTGCTAGTTACAGGGGAACGTTTGGCTTTCAGCTGTTTGGGCCAAAGCCTGTTATAGACAAGGCCAACAGTAGCGGTTAAATGAGGGACTGGGTTCTAAAGGCAGGCCCAAACACGATAAGGCCTGTGATTCATGCTTATAAGCGGCCTCAAGGTCTAGGCCCAAAGAAAAACCCAAATCTCTTGAAGAATAGGGGGGCTGGGGAATGCAGGACTCGAGACCGAGTCCATACAGTACATAAACAACATTTGAAACTCGAGGAGATCAACATGAGCCTGATTGGCTTTCAACAATACACAGCACCATGATATAAGAGGAAAACAAACTTTAAATGTTATCAAACTATACTACATGCCTAAAAGCAACATTATTCTAAATCAAATTGCACTAGTGACATGAGAAACGAAGCTGTGAAGCATTCATATTCAATTCAGTTCCAAGCCAGCCTATAGACAATTGTATGAAGTTTAAACCTCAATTAGACCCTTTTTGACTCACACAATAGCAACAGAAAACCCATGAGATTGTCATATGACAAACCTGAATCTAAACATCAAGTCCACTTAAAACATACTCAAGCACAGATCAAGAGTAATTCAACATAGGGCTTAACCTTACTGCAAATAACCTGAAGCATTTTCCCCACCCATAGCAAGTATAAACCAAACTACCAACTGACAAGAGACCCAGAGAACTTAAATTTCAGCTTAACAATAGGACACCCCATCCATAACATGAAACAGACTAACAAAATGCACCCTAAACTAAAATATTACAAGCTATGAATGAGATTGAAGAATAAAGAAGTAAAATTCAACAAAGACACTGATGATCATCATATATCCACGTTCAATTTGCATGTTTACGTCTCATATGTTATCCACAGTCCAAAAGATACCTGAAAGTCAAAAGAAAAATAGGGAGAATGAAGAATTAGCAACAGCAGCAGAATCAGCTCAACAACCCAGCAAAAGCAGCTTCTTTCAAACCAAATTAAACCCAGATGAACACAGTTCTTGGAGCCTTTTTAGAAAATTCTGACTAACAATGAAACAAGGAACAAAACCAAGCAGATTTCCACTACAAGATGCAAATAGTTTTCAGTCTTTTCAGAGTCTAAAAGAGCTTAGCCGTTTCTGAAAATTTTAGGGTTCTAATCTCTAAAGTCTGCCTTCAAAAGAAAGAAAACAGGCCTTTTATAGAAGACCTCTAGGGCAGCAGAAATGATTTCAAGTTTTACCAATTACCCCTTCCCCAATTTTCATTTTTCATTTTAAAACCCTAATTTTCTAGCCTGTTTGATAAAACAGTCCCTTTTCCCACCTTCCTGGAAGTTTTCCAGGCAGTTGAGAAAGATTCCCCTTGCTCAATTTCCTAAACTACCCTTTAAACCTCTATTATTTACCCTCCAATTACTAACCTGGGTCAAATTAAACCCAGACCCAAACGAACAAGTCTCTTAACTAGGTCAGTGATGACCATAGTTAATATGAGAACTCGAACAATCAGAAACGAGTAATCAAGACCACAGGAAAAGAAAAAAATCCAAAAAATAGAAAAGGGAAGGGAAAATACCAAACTGCTGGAATGTCTTGACAACATGAAATACATCGACGGGAGTGAACATTTGAACGGAATCTGATGAATTCGCCAAAATCCGGCATCTTCGGAATGAACTAAAACCAATGCTAATTGATTTTTCTCGTTAAGAGCAATCGACTAGCGTAGATTATAGGTCAACACGAGCCCGGGCTTGCGCGGAATCAGAAGAAGAGAGAAAATTAGGGCTTGAACTTTTTAGATTTGGAATTGGGGAAATTTTGTTGGGACTTTTTGGAAATAGGTGTGGGGATCGGATTTGGGAAGGCTTGGGGGTCACCTGGTATGAATTTGGGTAGGTTAGGGTTCGAAGGTCCAATCTTTGTTCTCAGAGTCGAGGAGTTTTGTGGTGATTCGAGAGAAACGGGTAGTGGATTTGGTATGAGGGGACGAAGGGGATGCTATGGTGTAAATCTGGTGGGGATTGGAGGTCAACCGCCGCCGCTGGCAATTTTCGGTAGGCGGCAGACGGTGGTGAGAGAAGGATGTGAGGGAGAAGACGATACACAGGTCCTAGGTTAGTCTTAGGGCTTTTTTTCGGACAGTTTTATGTGAAAATGGGGAAAGTCCTTATGGCCGTTGGATGAGTTAAAATGAAGGGCTGAGATTGACTTAGAATTAACGAACTCAAAACGGTGTCGTTTGGTTAATTAAATAGGACGGACCGGGTTAGGAGTGTGGTTTGGGCCGGACTAAAACGGGTTCTGGGGAAATTCATTTGGGTCGTGCCAATTTGGCCCAAAACTCATCAGCCTTCTTTGATTCTTTTCTTTTTCTTTTCAATTTTCAAAGTTTCCTTTTTCTTTTCAAATTAATTTAAAACCTAGAATAACTCTTAAACTAAATTAACTTACCAAAATAAGCTAATTACTCGTCATAGTATTTATAAAAATTAATTAACTCCTAAATTAAAAGAAAAACTATAAAATTCAAAATTATAAAGTTAAAATGCAAAGTAAGTTATTTTTTGTAATTTTTTTATTTTTAGAAAATAACTAATTTACTAATTAACCTAAAAATGTAAAAATAAATCCTAAATGAAAATACAGAGTATTTTTGTATTTTTCATGATTTAAAATAAAATTAAACATGCACAGAAATGCAATAATTAAGAAAATTCTATAAAAATTCCTAAAAGGGCAAATAATTAACAAAACATCTATTTTCCTGGGATTTTATAGGAGTATTTCGTATGGGGCAAAAATCACATGCTCACAACAGGGAAAGTATATCTCTCAGATGTGTGCTGAAATAGGATATTAGGAAGCCATATGATTTATTGGACTGGCATTTTCTCAGGTGTATGTTAGTAGACCTTGGAATCCCTCAAAAATTTATCCACTAGGTCATGGAATGTGTCACCACAGTGTCCTATTCATTGATTCTCAATGGAGGCCTTACCAAACCATTCCAGGCTAAGAGATGAATCAGGCAAGGAGACCCAATGTCACCCTATCTCTTTGTAATTGCAATGGAATACCTTCAAAGGGAGATGAACCAGCTACCCTTGATCAAAGATTTCAAGTATCACCCACGATGCAAAAATCTAGGAGTGACACACATCTGCTTTGCTGATGACTTACTCATGTTTTGTAGGGCAGATATTAATTCACTGACCATAAAGGTTCTCTGTTCCATCTGGTCCACATGCAAATGCAGACAAAAGTTCTATCTACATTTCTAGTGTTCACAAGGATCTTAAAGACACATTGAAAATCTTGATAGGATATGCAGAGGGATCCCTACCTTTCAAATATTTGGGAGTCCCCTTGTCTGCCAAAAATTAAACATTCAACAGTGCCTATCATTAGTGGAGAAGATCACAGAAAGAGTAAATTGCTGGTCAGCAAAAATGCTATCCTATTCAGGAAGAGTACAGCTCATTAAGTCTGTGATCTTTGGTATGCAAACTTATTGGGCTCAAATCTTCCTACTGCCCAAGAGGATCGTGAAGCTGATTGAAACTATCTGTAGAACATACTTGTGGACTGGTACAAGTGCTACATCTAGGAAAGTAATAATAGCATGGGACAAGGTTTGCCAACCAAAGGCTGCTGGGGGATTAAACATCATCAACATGGGACTATGGAATAAAGCAGCAATCTTAAAGCAATTATGGGCACTGGCAAAGAAAAAGGATACACTCTGGATCAAATGCGCACACTGTTACTACATAAAAAAGAGAGATATTGATACTATGGTTACACCTAAGACAGTTGCTTGGGTGGTTAGGAAGATTATAGATGAAAAGCAAGTATTTATGCGTATGAACACAATGCAAACCAACCTTAATGCCAAGCTAACAACAATGGAGATTCAGGGCAGATTTTAAATAAAAAAGGCATATACTCAATTGCTACCTCAACTCCCAAAGGTTGGCTGGAAGAGTATTCATATGCATTCACAGATCCATCCAAGATTCAAATTCCACCTATGGCTGGCTATCCATCAGAGATTAGCTACTGTGGATCGACTGCAGAAGTTTGGGATCCAAGAACCATTGGATTGTGTTTTCTGTGCAAGCAGCACTGAAACATTTAGTCATTTATTTTTTGAATGTTCTTGCACTAGCATACTATGGAGAAGAACACTGAACTGGCTGGCATAACAGGAGAATAGGCAACTGGCAAACTGAGATAGAATGGGTAAGCACCCTAGCTTAAAGGAAAGCTGGTATAGCAGCAATTACCACTTCAGCATTTGCCATGGTAATATATTGTACCTGGTGTGAAAGGAACTCAATCAGATTTAACAAAGAAAAATATGAGGTTGATGTGATCTGTAGGGAATTGCAATACACACGCATATACAAGGGAGATCAAAGAGAAAATGGCAGTCAACATTGCAAGGCTTGAATCATTACCCGTAGGCTAGAATGATGACTCAAATTTTGTTAGAAGTGTAACTAGTATAGTTTAATTTTGTATTTTTAATTAGGAGACTGATGGTCAGCATCAACCTGATTTTGTAAAGACAATTTTTTTGATGAAATGGAAAGTCTATTTTAATCAACAAAAAAAAAAACTCATTTTCAAAAAATTTCAAAAACTTAAAAATAATTCATGGACACACGTTTTTTTTTAAATCTCAAAAAAGGAAAAAAAATCTATGGACAAACGAGCCGTAAATTGCAGTTTCTCAAACGTGGTCAAAATACTGGTGCCTATGCGCTGGTTCAAATTTTTCTTGACAAGATAAATTCTTTACTTAAAACAATATTTTCAGAATATATTTGCATATAATGTTTAAATGCCTATTAGTTTTCTTAACTTGAGAAAGGAACATTCTTAATCTTTGAGACATGTACCTTATTAATTAACTTATTCTGAAAACCAATACTACAAATTAAATAAGCTCCCAATTTGTACATAATAAGTGCATTTTTTCTTAAATTTTGTTTTCCTAGTGGTTCGGTCAAAAACTGGAACAAGGAACTCCAGCGCGTAAAAATTGCATGGGACGCCTTATTTGGTCGCCCTTTTTAAGTTGTACCCGTCTTGTTTTTTCATTTCCATCTATATCCGTTTATTTTGTTAAAAGCGTTTTAAAAAGATGATTTTGCCCTTCTTTAATAAAAGACTATTTTCTCTCCAAGTATACGGCATATTGTCTCTTGTCTTTGTGTCTCTATCCTTCTTCGCGGTTTTGATTATTTTCTGAAATCAAACGGTTTTTGCTATTGCATTCTGCTTGATTAGCAACTGTTTCTTCTCCAACAAAATTAAGTATAATCACATGTATGATTTTAATGGTTGCTTTTGTACATTGCATCAACTTTGTATGAGGTTTTAATTTAGGATTAGTTTAATCATTTAATTTCTGGGTTTTTTTGTTGATAGTAATCTTAGTTGAATCGTTTTCTTTTTTTATTTGTGATAAAATAGTTTTCTAGGTTTTACTTTGATTAGTGCATTAGTGTTGTAGGTTTTACTTTTACAATTAGTGTTTTTAGGTTTTCTGAAACTGTGTTTGTGTTTTTGATAAAATTCTATATATTCTTCAATGATTGTTGGAGACATTAAAATTTTTAAAAATTTTGAGACTCAAATAGATGATGCTATTAAAGTGTGAAGATTATAATACTTCAAGGATAACTTAATATTCTAGGAGCTGAAATTTTGTTTTGTGTTTTGTAAAAGTAAAGTATGTTTTGTCAGCAGTTTTTGTTATGTTTTTGATGAACTTCAGCATTATTGGAGTTGAAGTTGTGTTCTGTATTTGTAAAACTACAACATATTTTGGCTGAAGTTTTTGTACTGTAATTGCTGAATTTCAGTATTCTTAGAGCTGAAGTTTTGTTCTGTATTTGCCGAACTTCAGCATTCTTAGAGCTGAAGTTTTGTTTTGTATTTCTCTGAAGTTAGAGGGCTTTAAAGTATATCTTAAGCCAAATTCTGCTAAAGTTTTTAATGATTTTTTTGATAGTGTTCTGAAGTTATTTTTTCCACCTCTAATTTTTTTTAACAGATGGCATCTACGAAATCCAAAGCACCTAAAGATCCTAAAGCACCTAGAATACGTAAAGCTCCTTCAGTCCCTGTTGATGTACATACAAAACCAAGGGAGATATATTATGAGTTTTGAGATTGGTTTAACTGTCGTGCTTACTGGAAGGGGAACCACGATTTGAAGAGTTTAATTGCAACTTTCTTGACTCCTGCACAACAGGAGAAGTTGAATAATGGTACATTTCGGTATATTATGACTATGGAAAATTTCCATTGCAGCATGAAGTTGGTTCATTATTTGGTTCTTTCTCGCGTATTCACCAATGATCGAGATTCCATTAGTTTCAAGATTTTTGGCCGTGATCTTTCGTTCACCCTTGAAGACTTTGACATTATGTGCGGTTTGAGGATCACATCACATAATAGTGAAAAACCAATTAAATGAGAGAATAAGATTCTGAAGAGTTATTTTGGGAAGTCTAAGGGTGTGGCCTTGAAGGACATTCCAGAGTATATGATATCAAATTAAAGAGGATGATATGAATTTCAAACACGTATGCGAGAGTGACGAAGATGTTGTAAAGCTCATGGAAATTCTTATTGTGGAGTATATTTTGTTCGGAAGAAAGCATGAATCAATTGTGTTTGAAGAGTATGCAGCTATTGTTGAAGACAATGAGGCTTGTCTTAATTATCCTTGGGGTAATGCGTCTTATGAGAAGCTTATTACCTCAATGAAACATGTTTTGGACAACAAGGATAAAAATAATGCAACTGAGTATACTGTAGGCAGATTTTCATATCCATTATGTGTTTGGTTCTATGAGCACTTCCCATATATTCGGGACAAGTATTTAAAAGATGAAGACTACCTTGATGTCCCTCGGGTTCCCAGGATGTTACGTTATCCATCTTTGGGAGAGCCTAAATTTAAAGAACTTCATGAGGATTACTTCAGTAATCATGGTGTAAGTTAAGATTCTTTATTTTTCCTTTTCTCCTGTAGTTTGTTAATATGTTGACGTATCATTTTTATTTTTCCTAATATACTTTTTGTATTAAACAGAAATATCGGACATTTAGGGTATTGGAGATAATTCCTACCTAAGAGGAATTGAATTTAATGCCTTTAATTGGACAATTACCATGCAGTCGCGGTCGTTCGAAGGTACTAAATCTGGTTCCTTCAACTGGTGAATCACTACGTAGTCGGAGTCGATCAAAAGAAACCAATCGAACTCTTGTATTTAGAGAATCACCTCATATCCAGAGTAGTTTTAAACGTTCTACAACGGTGTTTGATGATGAATTAGTTAACACAATATGTCGTGTAAGTTTTTTATGTTTAATCTGAAGTTTTTCATACTTTTTTTTGCTTAATTATAGGATATGTTGAACTTCAGCATTGTTTTTTGAGTTGAAGTTTTTGTTCTGTGTTTGTAAAACTACAACATGTTTTGTCTGTAGTTTTTTGTTCTGTTTGTGCTGAACGTTAGCATTCTATAAGCTGAAGTTTTGTTCTGTATTTGTAAAACTACAGCATATTTTGGCTCAAGTTTTTGTTCTGTATTTGCTGAACTTCAGTATTCTTAGAGCTGAAGTTTTATTCTGTATTTTTTGAACTTTAGCATTCTTAGAGTTGAAGTTTTGTTCTGTTTTTCTATTTTCTGAAATTGTTGTGCTATTTCTATTTCTATACTAGAGGGTAAAGAGGGAAGTTAAAACCCATGCAACAGAAGAAAGGCACATGATCGTGAAAGAAGTTGTTCAAGAGTTTCGACGGGATGAGCGATCTATTATTGTGGATGAGGTTGTGAAAATAGTCAAGGTAGGCTTATTTACAAATAAGTCTTTTTTCCTACTCATGTTATTATTTTATTCAGAATAATCATTATAGTAAGTTTATATAGGAATATTTTGATAAGAAGTTTGAAAAGTTGTTTGAGATTGTCGACAAGTCAAAAGGAAGAGATGATGGCGATGCAGATTTTGAATTCATGAACTATCGATAATATGATAGGATGAACGACTCTTTCGAACCTCAATCTGACATTAATGTTGGTCATGATGGACTGCATAAAGTCGCATATGAAAATGTAAGAGGTGAGCAAGCAATTGTCTAAGGCCAAGATCAAGTATTCGAGCAAGTTCAATGTCACGCCCCGAACCTGGGCCTGGACGTAGCACGGCACTCGGTGCCTGACTACATGTGACCAAGCGAACCAACTGGCTGGTTGAATCAACATGTGATATCATAACATACTGAATGCGGAAGATAAACTAACACATGCTGATATACTGAAAGTCTGGATGATATAAATCAAAGTGCGAAAAAAATAAAACAATTCTGAAATATATTTCTAGCCAACATGGATTAATATGGAAAGCCTACGACTCTGTCTAGCTATTACCCTAGTCTATAAAGCCTCTAATAAATTACTGAAAGCACTGACTGTCTAAAAATACTGAAGACTGCAAGGTAATGATAATGCCCCAGAAGAATTGGGGATCACCAAGTAGCTGGTACGAGAATCCTAGCGCTCTGAATCATCAACCTGTAAATCATTACTTGCATCGTGAGATGCAGGCCCCGGGCAAAAGGGACATCAGTACATTTGAATTGCACTGGTATGTAAAGCAATTGAAAGAAAGAATTATAAATGCTGAAACTAAAACTAAGCTGATAACCGAGAATTGATAATTGATAACTGAAATGATAACTATTGAAACTGAAACTGAAATGATAACTGATAACTGAACTGATAATTGATAACAGGTAACTGAAATGATAACCAATAATTGAACTGATCAAAGGAATTAAGGATATGAATACTCCCTCTTCTGAATGATGAACAACCTGTTATTTGAATATTAAACTGCAGCCTCAGGCCCAATAAATATATGTGCACAACTGCGGCCTCCGGCCCAAGTATACGTATACATAACTGCAGCCTCAGGACCAAAGATGCATAAAGCATAAACTACAGCCTCGGGCCCAAAGATGCATAAAGCATTAACTGCGGCCTCAAGCCCAAATACAAGTGTTTAACATTCAGGGATTTAAAATCAGGAACTGAGAATCATACTGCAATACATGATAGTTACATGATACTGGAATACTGGATCACACTGAGTTAACATAATACTGGAATACTGAAAGGACTAGACTGAGACATGTATTCTTGAACTAATTATGAATACCGAAACTTCAACTGTTTATGGCATACTAAGTAATCTATACTATGATTCGGGGGCATCAAACCCAAATCTATATTGAATACGCACTGAGCTCACAACGTTCAAAATGAAAGTCATGAATGAGTTGTGAAGCTAAAGAATAGAAGTTCTAAAACTATTCAAGGAACTAGGCAAAATTATATTTCTGAGGCAATTAGTAACGTCGTAAAAGAAACGTATTGTAGGGAGAATCATTAACATTCCCAAACATAGAGAGTTAGCCTCACATAACTTAACTTCCTGTCCTTGAGCGTAATACAGCGTTTGTCAACCCTTTCAACTTTAGTCTATAGCAATACAAGTAAAAGGGATTCCATATTAGTAATGATACTCATAATTTGGTCACTAAGGCATTTTATCAAACAGTTGGTGGTATAAAGCTTCATAGTCCTTATTAATGATGTTTCTACACCCAACAAGCCATTCTCTTGTTCCTAGATAAATTCTAAAATCTCAAATTTCTTATAATCAAAATCATTCTTCTTCTCCCATAAGATAAACCATACCTTTAACCAATAATCAACAATCAACAACCCAAATCTATAGCTGTTCATGCTTTTCTATCAAACCATCAACTCATATCTCATGAACTAGAGTATATAATCATTAATCCAATGCTAGAATCAATTAGAGGGTGAAGACATTACCTTTTTGAAGTTCAATTCCCTTGAATTCGAGTTCTAGGGTTCCTTCTCTCAACAACGATGTCCCAATCGAATATCTATTGAGATGGAGGGTTTACCCATGTTAATAAGATGTTGCGAAATTGAAATTAACTTAGAATCACCATTAGAACTTACCTTGGGTGGTGGAGGGACCCTTAAGGAGTTAGGTTTTTAGAGTTCCCCTTTCTAGAGCAAGTTTTTATGTTTTGGGTCTGTGGGGGACGAAGTAGGGCTTTAAAATGACCCCCCCCCCCCAAGTGCGCCCCCATGCACCTGTAGGCCTGACCATGCAAAATGGCAGTAACACTGCCACAGCTGCGCGACCGCGCTCGAGGAGCGCACTCGGCGCGCTTATTACGCACTATTCTGTAAAACGCATATAACTTTTTGCACAGAGATCTGTTTGGGACCCACAATATATCGTTGAAAATCTATTTCAAAGTCCTACAACTTTTATGTTTTGAGGTTTCCAAATACCTTACATGTTTTTCACTAAACCTCCTGCAAGACTGACCATTTGTAAATTTTGTAGATTTATCGAATCTTATGCACCTCACTCTCAGTCTTGATTCCAAAACAACTATTTTCACCCATACTCATCCTGCTTGGACTTCATATGTCTAAAATATCAAATTAATACCCATTTAACATATCCACATCTAGTCCGAATGTACGGGGTGTTACATTATTTTCCCCTTGGGATCATTTGTCCTCGAATGATGATCCTGACTGCAACTTCGGTTAACTTCGGACCTTAAACGGGTATGGTGGGAACATGAACTTTTGTTAACACTTACATACTAAACTGAATGAATACATGATTACTGAACTGTTGAGATACTGAACTGAATGACTACTGCATTGACAAAATACTGGTCTGTCATGGATATGTGAATACTGAACTAACATGGATATATGAATATTAAACTGGCACGAATATTCGAGTATTGACCTAACATCAATGTCAGAGTACTAAGCTGGCATGAATATCTAAGTATTGGACTAACATGAGTAGCTGAGTATTGAACTGACATGAGCATCTGAGTACTGAACTGACATGAGTATCTGAGTACTGAAAACTTGAATGTTATAAAATGACACGTGAAATACTGGCTGTACCACCGCTAATTCTGGTGGCAACTACAACTCATAAGCTAATTGACCGATCCTTCACAAGATTCTATATGGCCCAATATAGCAGGGACTATGCTTCCCATTCTTCTCAAATCTCATAACGCCTTTCATAGGCAAAACTTTCAGAAACACCCAATCATCAACTTGAAACTCAAGGTCTCTATGCCGTACATTCGAATATGACTTTTGGAGATTCTGAGCCGTCTTCAAATGCTCTTGAATCAAATTAACTTTCTCCATAGTCTGATAGACCAAATTTGGTCCCAACAACTCCCCTTCACCAACTTTGGACCAACCAATTGGCAATCTACACCTTCGCCCATACAGAGTCTCGCACGTGCCATCTCGATACTAGAATGGTAGGTTATTATTAGCAAGGTCAATGAGAGGTATGTGATCATCCCAATTACTTGTAACATCAAGGACATATCCTCAACTATTTGAATAATGCGCTCTGTCTGGCCATCTTTCTGAGGATGAAAAACTTGTTCCTAATCCTTTCTTAAAAAACTTCTAAACGTTCATTTTAAACTGAGCACCACAGTCTGAAATGACGGACAACGGAGTCCCATGCAATCAGACAATTTTCTGAATGCACAACTTGGTATAATCTTCTACTAAATCTGTAGTTTTTACTGGAAAGAAGTGCGCTGACTTGGTACGTCGATTTACAATCACCCAATTAATTGATGCTTTCAAGATGAGCAAGATAATCCTGTTATAAATTCAATATTTACCATCTCCACTCAAAATATGTGTAAACTATGGTAAAACACTAGGCTTTCTATTGTTTGACTTTCATTTGTTGATACTTCAGACACTTGGCCACAAAGTGTGTGACATTCTTTCTTCATGTCGTTCAACCAAAAATATCCCTAGACCATGATACATCTTTGTAGAACCTGAGTCAATACAATACCTGAAATTCCGGTCTTCAGACATAATCTGCTCTTTGAGCCCATCTATGTCTGGAATACACAATCTATCTTGGTACCTCAAAGTACCACCATCTCCCCCTTATTTAAAAGCCGTCGTCTTATACTTGTGAATCTCCTCTTTCAACTGCAACACGTAGGGATCATCAAATTGTTTCTCCTTCTCTTCGGCTTCTAAGGGGTTCTAGACAACAACTGTCATCTTCGGAGTCCGAAGTCGAACTCCTATCTTGGCTGGTGAACTTCTTTTACCAGAGTTCTCTTATCTACCTCAATCATGAGTTATACTTCCCACACTTTATCTTCTTAAGCACTTCCTGAAAACACTTATAGTATTATTGTGAACTAAGTCTTTGACATGTACTCTAAATTTTAGAGTCCCATGCAATGGAACTACCCTTATAATACATAAATAGGCATGATTTTATAGCTTTTCTGTGATCACTTTATCATCAATAATTAGCTCGGTGATCATTCTACTCACTTGTGTTTCGTACACATGCTAGACATATTCCTTGTGGTAATTTTACAATTTTCCCTCATTACCGAACTGATTTTCTTTTTCATATCCCATGCTAACTATTCGAGTTTCAAATCTCTAACTGCACTTACTGAAAATTTTCACCTCACCCCTTAGACCAAAGGTCTTATACTTGCAGATCCTTCTCTTTTTGTTGGGATCCAAATAACTTTCCTTATTTTCTATAATTATTTGCACTCTATGTCAATGACGACTCATTTTCCAACTACTTCTGAGCTAGGAAAAAATAAATTATTCACATAACGGAAAGCTAATGTATTCACAACTATCATACACAATCTTAATAATTTAACTCTGCTCACACTGTCAATCTTGGAGAAACCACATTTCGATAATTCCTAAAGGCTATTCTTCTATAGAGTGCTCTCTCACTGCTAGCTTATTTTTTCCCACTGCCACAGTACTTCAGGTTTAACTTAAACTCTTCGGGTTCTAACACGCGTTCCGTGTTTCAAATTGTTACCCACTCACTAGTGTTAACTTTAGTAAGTAAATCAAATTATACCTCTACTAGATCTACTGAAATTGCTAATTTATCGTATCTACTCAAAACTTACTTACTATCCTTTTACTAACCACCTGCTAGCATCATATTTTCTTCTCCTTTTGAATAACTAAAGTGAAGCATAAGGTTACTCCTAACTTCCCTCATCATCTGACCATGTTTTTTTTTGCCGCACACTATCATTCTTTTTGAACTATGTACATGGATCACACTTAGGGAAATTTCATATGTCTTAAACAAAATTGGAATATCTAACCTAAGTTTCTATATACTTCAAAATCATATCAGATTATAAACATTCTGGGTAAACACTTAGTCACATAACTTAGGGGGAATTGTCATATCCTTTATCTCATAATAATAGTTGCTTCTTATAGCAACTTACTAACGTGGTACTTCTAGTTCTGATTTGAATAAATATGAAAAACTTAAAATCATTCTCTGAAATTCAATATCGGTTGCTCTTGATTCTCATTTCGTATATCATATCTTCTTAGTCATATGCATGAGTCGAGCGGAAAAAAACCACACCTTTTTGACTCCTAAATAATTTGCCCTTAGGCTCTTTTCTGTCCAAAACTGTAGTGACCAATGCTAGGGTCTGACATCTGAACTATCATCATCCAACTTGTGGCTCCATTTCCAAGAATTAAAAATGAAATTGTTCCATGAGGAAAAACACATATGAATACACTACCATACACAAACTTGTCCTTTAGAGTATACCATCATCAGATAAATCACTTCATGTACCATCCGGTGAGTCTTCGGTCTTAATCCAGACCTAAAATATGCGAAGGTTTCTCTATAATCACTGTTACTTACAATTTCTTTAAGAACCCATATGCATCACTGCATTCTCACAAGTCACCAAAAATTTGATACACTGAAAATTGGATATTTGGTAAACATATAACTGAATACTGGCGTACTGAATAGCCATATTGCTAACTGAAAGATTGTATATAACTGAGTTAAACTGATAACCATAAGACATGATAACTGCTTTTGTACTTTTTGATAAGGTTATGCTCTAATCTGTACTACTATCCATTGCATCACACTTTTAACATCCTCTCAAGTCTCATATTTACCAACCTATACTCCATAATTGTACCCCCAATGGGCAATTATCCTCTCTAGGACCTTAGGTTTCTCCTGCGCGTCGCTTGGGCATCCAATACGTTTGGAATTCGATAGGAAGAGAAGGTTACCTATTGCTCTAAGCTTCATGGCACGATCTAGAGTAGAGAGAAATGAGACAATCCTGGATGTCTTGGTAGTTAATCGTTTATATGAGTGGCCGGCACACATATATAAAGGAAACTCCACTGGACCCGGCTACATAGACTCCCTAGGACACTTGAATCTAGTGCTCTGATACCAAGCTTTGTCACGCCCCGAACCTGGGCCTGGACGTAACACGGCACTCGGTGCCTGACTACATGTGACCAAGCGAACCAACTGTTGGTTGAATCAATATGTGATATCATAACATACTGAATGTGGAAGATAAACTAACACATGTTGATATACTGAAAGTCTGGATATAAATCAAAGTGCGGAAATACTAATACAATTCTGAAATATATTTGTAGCCAACATGGCTTAATATGGAAAGCCTGCGACTCTGTCTAGCTGTTATTCTAGTCTATGAAGCTTCTAATGAAGTGTTGAAAACACTGACTATCTGAAAATACTGAAGACTGCAAGGTAATGATAATGCTCCGGAAAAATTGAGGATCACCAAGTAGCTGGTACGAGAATCCTAGTGCTCTGAATCATCAACCTGTAAATCATTACCTGCATCGTGAGATGCAGGCCCCGGGCAAAAGGGACGCCAGTACATTTGAATTGCATTGGTATGTAAAGCAATTGAAAGAAAGAATTATAAATGTTGAAACTGAAACTAAGCTAATAACTGAGAATTGATAATTGATAACTGAAATGATAACTATTGAAACTGAAACTGAAATGATAACTGATAAATGAAATGACAACCAATAATTGAACTGAACAAAGGAAGTAAGGATATGAATACTCCCTCTTCTGAATGATGAACAACCTGTTTATCTGAATATTAAACTGCGGCCTCAGGCCCAATAAATATATGTGCACAACTGCAGCCTCGGGCCCAAGTATACGTATACATAACTGCGGCCTCAGGCTCAAAGATGCATAAAGCATAAACTGCGGCATCGGGCCCAAAGATGCATAAAGCATTAACTGCGGCCTCAAGCCCAAATACAGGTGTTCAATATTCAGGGATTTAAAATCAGGAACTGAGAATCATAATGCAATACATGACAGTTACATGATACTGAAATACTGGATCACATTGAGTTACATAATACTGGAATACTGAATAGGACTAGACTGAGACATGTATTCTTGAACTGATCATGAACACTGAAACTTCAACTGTTTATGGCATACTGAGTAATCTATACTAAGACTCGGGGGCATCAAACCCAAATCTATATTGAATACGCACTGAGCTCACAACGTTCAGAATGAAAGTCATGAATGAGTTGTGAAGCTAAAGAATAGAAGTTCTACAACTATCCAAGGAACTAGGCTAAACTATATTTCTGAGGCAATTAGTAACGTCGTAAAAGAAATGTACTGTAGAGAGAATCATTAACATTCCCAAACATAGAGAGTTAGCCTCACTTACCTTAACTTCCTATCCTTGAGCGTAATACAGCGTTTGTCAACCCTTTCAATTTTAATCTATAGCAATACAAGTAAAAGGGATTCCATATTAGCAATGATACTCATATTTTGGTCACTCAGACATTTTATCAAGCACTTGGTGGTATAAAGCTTCATAGTCCTTATTAATGGTGTTTCTACACCCAAAAAGTCATTCTCTTGTTCCAATATATAAATTCTAAAATCTCAAATTTCTTATAATCAAAATCATTCTTCTTCTCCCATAAGATAAACCATACCTTTAACCAATAATCAACAATCAACAACCCAAATCTATAACCATTCATGCTTTTCTATCAAACCCATCAACTCATATCTCATGAACTAGAGTATATAATCATTAATCCAATGCTAGAATCAATTAGAGGGTGAAGACATTACCTTTTTGAAGTTCAATCCCCTTGAATTCGAGTTCTAGGGTTCCTTCTCTCAACAACGATGTCCCAATCGAATATCTAATGATATGGAGGGCTTACCCATGTTAATAAGATGTTGGGAAATTGATATTAACTTAGAATCACCATTAGAACTTACCTTGGGTGGTGGAGGGACCCTTAAGGAGTTAGGTTTTTGAGAGTTCCCCTTTCTAGAACAAGTTTTTATGTTTTGGGGCTGTGGAGGATGAAATAGGGCTTTAAAATGACCCCCCAAGTGCGCCCCCACGCACCTGTAGGCCTGACCGTGCAAAATGGCAGTAACACTGCCACAGGTGCGCGGTCGCGCTCGAGGCGCGCACTGGGCGTGCATATTGCGCACTGTTCTATAAAATGCATATAACTTTTTGCGCAGAAATCTTTTTGGGCCCCACAATATATCGTTGGAAAGCTATTTCAAAGGCCTACAACTTTAATGTTTTGATTTTTCCGAAATACCTTACAAGTTTTTCACTAAACCTCCTACAATACTGTTTGTAAACTTCGTAGATTTTATCGAATCTTATGCACCTCACTCTCCGTCTTGATTCCAAAACAACTATTTTTACCCATAATCTTCCTTATTGGACTTCATATGTCTAAAATATCAAATTAATACCCATTTAACATATCCACATCTAGTCGGAATGTACGGGGTGTTACATTCAATGTGTTGAACGACAAGTTGAAGTGAAATGTTCTAGTGTTGATAGACTGGGCAAAGTTGCTGGATATGATGAACATTTATCAACCGAGAATGTAGGAATCAAGAAAGGTGCAGATGATGAAGTTGTTGGTACCGAAGAACATGTACCGAGCTCTGATTTGGGTACTGCTATTGCAAAAGGCAATGTATTTGCGAATGCAGATGATGTACCCGTTGGTACTGAAGAACACGCACCGAGTGATGTGGCGAGTACTCCTATTGGGAAAGGCAATGCGTTTGCAGAAACAATAGTTATTTGCCAAGAAATTTTAAGTATAGAGACACAGGAAGTTGTCACTACAGGTATATATATATATATATATATATATATATATATATATATATATATATATATATATATCCGACGATGTCGCACCATTGAATGAAGCTGGAGCTACTGAGATCGACAAAGGTATTTAGTCTGGCGATAGCGCAGTGGAAGGTAAATGTCAAGGTATTCTATACATCACGAACTTATTTTACATTTTATTCAGAAAGACTCGATGCGGCCGAAAAAGAAATTGGTGAGCTCATTCGGCTATATGAAAAAGGAGAAATACATCTCTTCACACATATATCTATATGAGCATAAGTGAAAATATCTATAGGCATTATTTGAATTAACGTTTTGTTTTCTAAGCTCAAAACTTAAAAAGCATGATGAATTATGAAAATAATTACAGAAACATATATCATGAAGCTCAATCAGTTTTACAAACTAATGCGAATTCTAAAGATGAATTGCAGTACTTACAATGTATTTTGTAATTTTGAATTCTGAAGATGAATCTGGTTCAAAATTCTGGTTTTTGATAAATCTGCTAGGAGGAGAGGAGATCTTCGACCACGGTTGAAGGAGATCTTTTGAGGAGGGGCGGAGTGATGGAGGAGATCTTTTTTCACGAATGAGGTTGCAGATCACGCGATTAATGCGTGATGCATGTCTTATATCTTTTATCAGGGTTATATGTGACGACCTGGCCATTCGTTTTAAAAGTATGAGTCCCGATCCCCTATTTATTGTTCCCTCTGCTTTATTTTATGCTTACTTGACTTGCCGAGGTGTTTGGTGTCGGGTTTGAGAGAGTTTCGGAGTGAAATGGGACACATAGTCCCTAAGTGTGAAGTATGAGTTATAAGAGTTGACCGTAGTTTGACCTGTGTGAGGACGACTCCGGAATGGAGTTTCGTTAGTTCCAATAGCTCCGTATGGTGATTTTGGTCTTACAAGCGCGTACGGATGTTGATTTGGATGTCCGTAGGTCATTTCGGCATTTTTTGGCGAAAGTTAGAAAATTGGAACATTTTTGGAAAGTTTGACCGGGAGTGGACTTTTTGATATCGGGGTCGGATTCCGATTACGGAAGTTGTAGTTGGTTTGTAATGTCAAGCATGACTTGTGTGCAAAATTTGAGGTCAATCAGACTTGATTTGATAGGTTTCGGCATCGGATGTTGAAGTTTGAAGTTCTAAAGTTCATAAAGCTTGAATTGGGGTGCGATTCGTGTTTTTACCATTGTTTGATGTGATTTAAAGGACCGACTAGTTTGGATGATATTTTAGGACTTGTTGGTATTTTTGGTTTAGGTCCCGGGAGCCTCGGGTGGAGTTCGGATGGTTAACGGATCAAAATTTGGACTTGTGATATTGCCGAAGCTTCCAACTTCTGGTGTCATCACACCTGCGGTGGGGTTGGCCGCAAGTGAGGACTCGCACGTGCGAGTGGAGGATCGCAGAAGCGGAATTGGGAAGTCCAAGGAGGACTCGTAGGTGCGGAAGAGTTTCCGCAGAAGCGGCTTCGCTTCTGCGAAGGGTAGATGCACAGGAGCGACTAAGTCGCAGGTGCGACACTATGGTCGCAGGCGCGCACGCGCAGGGCGGCCCCTTATTCGCAAAAGCAAACCCAGGGACTTAAGTCAAGTCCGCACCTGCGAAGGAAATTTTTGCAGGTGCAGTGCCGCAGGTGCGGCTGTGGGTCCGCAGATGCGAAATCTCTGGGCAGAAAAAGGGCTAAATCGAGGGTTTGATCTCATTTTCATTTTGGGACTTAGAGAGCTCGGATTGAGGGGAAAATTTGAGGGAGTTTCAGAGGAAATATTTGAGTAAGGATTCTTGACTTGTTTTTGATTAAGATCCTCTAATCCATCGTTAATTTCATCATTTAATTAAGGATTTGGGTTGAGAAATTCGGAGGAAAAGGTGGAAGATCCTTAGGCCGAATTTTGAGATTTTAACCGAGGCTTGGGTATCAGATTTGTGTAATTTTGGTATGGGTGAACTCGTGGTTGAATGGGTGTTCAGATTTTGTGACTTTTACCCGATTTCGAGACGTGGGCCCGAGTCGACTTTTTGGGGCGATTTTCTAATTTCTAGTTAAAGTCTTGATTTCATTAATTAGATTAGTTTCTTATAGTTATATTTATAGCATGAAATTACTTTTGGATAGATTTGGGCCATTCAGAGTGTGAGCATGTGATTTTTGCCCTAAGCAAATTAATTCCAAAAGTTTCAAATAATTGATTTCTTTATTATTTTACAATTTTTTGTGAATTTTTGTTTGAGTTTTTGTGTTAATTGGTTGCATTTTTCATAAAAATACAGAAAATATGCACATATATGTAGGGATTTTAATTTCACAATTGTTAGTATTAATTAGGTAGATTTAGAATAATGAAAAAATATAATAATAAGTCTTGTTGCACTCTTAATTGTTATTTGTTGCGTTAGAGTTTTAAGTAATTTTAGGAAGTTTAAATAGTTTAATTGAGTATTTGTTTTGTTTTAGCATTTTAAGAAAAAATGAATAAATACAAAATACAAAAATACAAAATGAAATACAAAAGAAATACAAAGGGGCTGCCAAAAATTGGGCCCAAATGGCTGAGCCCAAACAAAATAGGCCTGATCCGTCCCAGACCCGTCCAACCCTACCCGGTCCAATTCCCCAGCCCACGTGAAACGACGTCGTTTGGACTCGTTCAATCAGGACCGTCGAGGTTCTTTGATCGAACGGTCCTGAAGCTGGTTTTACTTAATATATATATGTCCGAAACACACCCCCCTACCCCCTCATTCATCTCTCCCGCACCCCCACCCTCATATCTCACCGGAAATCGCCACACCATAGCCCCCAGCGTACCCCCACTGTATCTCCACCCCTTTGCCACCGTCCGCCGCCGGCCGGAAATCGCCGCCGCCGGCGGCGAAGCCCCAAATCACTCAAAAATACACCCCGGCTTCCCCTTAACCTCCCCTTTATGGATCCGAGCATAGTTTTCCTCCAATCCTCCTCTAACTCTTCGAATAAAAGAAAACCTAGACGCCGCCTCCGCCGCGTACGGCGGCGTCGCCCAAAATTCCGCCCAAATTACACCCTGGACTCCTCTTACCTTCCTATCCCTGAATCTTGAACTAATTTTTCTCAAAACCAACCGGATTTGCTCGAATCTTAGATCTAGGGTTCCGGGTGAGGGTCTCGAAATTCCGTTGGGTAAATTGATCCTTACGTGATGATATTTGCCTATTTTTGACAAAGAATAGGCAAATAACATCACTTGGGGATCAAATTCGAGGGCGATTGAGGTCGGTTGCAGGGTCGTGTAAGTTTCTTCTTATACCTCTCTTTTACTGTTTTTGCTTTATTTATTTATTTATTTAGGTACTATTGATCTCTTCCAGTGTTAGTTTAGGAATTATATTAGAATTGACTATATTTGAGTGTCCGTTTGCTCTTTAGTTTTGATTGTTTTCTTTAGTCTCTTAGAATTGATTCTGATTAAATATGACTCCTGTTTTCGAATACTGATATGATTCTTGCTGATTGTTACATGTCCAAATAGTTCGTTAATTGAAAACAATATAGATTTTAAAAGAATAAGCTAGTTCTGTTAAATTGTGAACACCGCCAGGTTTAGGTCAAGCTAATCATAGTCAGTAATAACTAAGTTATGAGGTTTAGTTTTAGTTGGTATGGTTCAGTAATTCTGGTACAATTAAAGGGTAGTTTGGGTAGGGAAAAGGGTAGTTTTATTAGGAATAGTAATTGTAAAGGTAAGGGGAGGGTAGTGTAGGGATTATAATAGGTATAGGATCTTCTAGAACAAGGCTTTAGTGTAGTTTTGGTAAAATAAGTGTTGTTACTTGGGTAATAAGTCTTAGAAATGAGGGACTAAGAAACTAAATAAGAAAGGGACTAAAAAGAAAACTAAAATCTGAAGTTAACCTTAGGCTTTGCCTATAAAAGGCACATACACTGCCTTGTTCAAGAAGGAAAAGGACCTCTGAAAATTTCAAAAAAAAAATCTGAATCCTGAAGTCCAAATTTCTTTTAGATCTCATTCAAGCAGAAATCAAAAACAGAAAGCACACAAAATAGGAGTTCAAATGGTCTTGATTCTGAGTGAATTTTAAGCTCGAGTGAGCAGTCTTTTGAGTCCTTTGTTTGCTGAGAGTTTTTAAAAGGAGTTTTGTGGTCATTTTTGAGTCTAGTTGGGTAAATTTGACACTGTTCTGGGTGGTCTATCCATCCTACTCGAATTGAAACATTTCTGCACTCATTTCTGGGTTGAAACTGTCTGAGTGGTTGCTGCTTGAGTTTCAATTGCTGCTGATTGCTTTGCTGTAGCTAACTTCTCCTCCTTTTACTTGATTCACACTTCAGGTACACAGCTTTGAACTCGCATCAGTGTAACTTTGAGCTGGAAATTTAGGGCAATGTGTATAAGCCTACTTGTGAAATCAAAAGAATTTGGTGTTTCATCTGATTGTTCCTACAGCCATGATTAGTTTCAATATTTAGATGCAAACTCATGTGAACTAGTATTTACTGGATTAACTAGGACAATTTGTATAAATAGGACTGTTGGACTGTTCTGAGTTTGTTTTGAATCGTTGTGAATTCTGATAGAAGGAACAGCAGTGTTCCATGATAATAGGTTGTTTAAAATCTTTTACACTTAATTAGGTGGTATATGCATAAGTCTGTGTTTGAA
>NC_031989.1:24521211-24548650 GCF_001879085.1 Nicotiana attenuata
ATCCATATGTTCACACTTGGACAGATTCGAAAATTAAACTAGCAAACTGGAAGTCTTAACAAACAATATAAAATAGTTGTAGCATCGGCAGTCAATATCCGATCTCGGATTAATATCAGACCTTGCACCAATTTGAATTCTGTTTCTGGGCTCAAACACAAGGCCCAAGCAATTAGTGTTCAGCTTTGTAGCTGAACTTTGTACGAGATATTCTTTGTGGGCTTAGGGCCCTTCAATGGTGAGCCCAATCGCACAAGCAGCTCACTTCGCTGAGTCTAAATCCAGACTCACATCCTGTTGGGCTTTATCATTTTGGAA
Organism: Nicotiana attenuata; assembly: GCF_001879085.1. Classification (NCBI taxonomy): domain Eukaryota; kingdom Viridiplantae; phylum Streptophyta; class Magnoliopsida; order Solanales; family Solanaceae; genus Nicotiana; species Nicotiana attenuata. Next base: position 24,521,530 of record NC_031989.1, read on the forward strand.
TGGGTTTTAAGATTAATTCTTAATTGAAAATAGTACCGGGTTTGGGCTGTCCAAGTTAGGTAGCACCTTTGAATTAAGAGGTCTTCCTCTTGTTCAAATGTGGACTTGAGCTGGGAGCCTAAATTATTTTTAATAAATGGGAGTTCACAATACTGATTAATTAGGCCCTTTTTAGAAACTAATTCAATAGAAAATAATAGTCCCTTTTAGGATGACCTTTTTTAAAACAAGATGTGCCGCGCCACACAAAAATTCATAAATTGCGTGGTTCTCTTTAAATGTTATATTAAAACACGTAGAATTCGGGACGCGCCGTTTAGCGAATTTCACGGCTTCCCTCAAAGTTAATAAGACGCTAGCCACTGTAGGCGTGCTTTTAATAATTTTACCTTCTTAAACTCGGATGTGCATTTTGCGCAACCCAAATCCAAATCCTAAAGCGTTGAATAAGAGGTGTTGAGGATCCGGGTGCATTTCATGTGACGTGATCCAAAAGCACGCTCTTAAACGGCGTTCACTTCCGTAAAAAGTAAATAAAAGCGGTAAATAATTTATAAAATTGCACTATAGGTTTGAATATGTATAAAATCAGAATTTTAGCCATTTATAATAATTTAAGCGACCGTGCTAGAACCACGGGATCCGGGGGTGCCTAACACCTTCCCTCGGGTCAACAGAATTCCTTATTCAGAATTTCTGGTTCGCAGACTCCAATTGGGAAGTCGAATTTTTCCTCGATTTGGGATTTAAATTAAACCGGTGACTTGGGACACCAAAAGCCAATCCTATCCCAAGTGGCGACTCTAAGAAATAAATAAATAATCCCATTTCGAATAATGTCACTTTAAATGGAAAAACTCCCTTATACATTATCCTTCGGGGTAGGTGTGTAAAAAGGAGGTGTGACAGAAATTAAGAGGGAATGTGTTATTAACAATTTATCACTGTTTAATTATTACTCTATGAATAAGCCTAAAAAATATCTATGTCATATCAGTAAGTTAAAATCCATAATATTGTTGAAGAGACAAATTGAAATTAAAATCCATAATAATTTATAGGGTTTTGTAAGTAGACCTTAGCATAACAAGTCCGTTATCGTCCAGCGGTTAGGATATCTGGCTTTCACCAGGAGACCCGGGTTCGATTCCCGGTAACGGAATTCTTTTATAACCTTTCAACCTTTTCGCTTTTCAAAGTTTCAGCCGGCCATCAACGAAAAGAGAAGTGAAAGCCATCCATCACGAATGAAAAGGAAAAGTATTTTCTTATGCAATCTCTAATCATTAGTGAACAATTTCGCACGAATTTAAGGTTTCATTTGGTGTAAATTGATACAAGTTGTTACTGTCGGTCACACTATTCACCCAATGTTTGATCATACAATTACAACGGATCATGCTATAATTAATACTCAAGCAGGTACTTTTTAACCGGTTAAAGGTTCAAATGTTCAGGGAAGTCGCATAATTAGGTTATTCTTACCAAGGAAACACAAATTTGTATACAACAACAGCAACTACTACTTACAACGCCTCAATATCAAACGAAGTTGGGGTTGACAATGTGAACCCCCACTTCTTTCTTTACGCCCAACTCACATCATCAAGCCAAGCACAAATCTGTATGATCCAACAAAATCTTAAAAGGGACAGCTTAAATAAAATCAAAACAAAGTTCGAACAATTTGATGGTTGGACTCGCCTCGACCTTTCAGACGCTTGAAAAAAGTACATTAACAAGAGTAATTCTTTACCAGCATGTTCACAGTCATTCCAAGGGAAAAAACCGTGAAGACTTCTAATTCATTACTTTACAGCTCTTCACAGCATACACAACTCTCTCAGGCCAACTGGCATATGAACAACTAAGGAACAATTCCCACATTAACAACCATGGTAAAAAGGCAAAAAATGAAGATCCCTCTCAAAGAAATACAATAGGGAGAAGACGACAAAGAGCCGGAGATGGCAATCTCAAGTAAACTCGCTTGTCATATCAATAATGGTGTATACATGTTCAGCCTGTATAGAAGGCATGAAACATTTCTATTTTCCAATTCCAAGTTCTTTTTCAATGTCCCTTGTAAGGCTAAATTGCGCAGTGTTGTGCCATGGGAACAACGTACGAGTAACAGGAAGCTTCCTCCGCAAGTCCTGCAAAAGATAAAGATTTATTTATTTGCTTCCTTTTCATGGTGCAAGGTGGTGAGGGATGTTTCTCCCAGCTAAGACATAGTGAGAATACATGACTGCTGTGAGATTGTAGCGATAAGCCCTCATGCGTCTTTTCATGTAAAATATTTGAACATGTTAGAGGTTTTGAAGTTGAAGGAGTACCTTGAAAGTGGTATCAGGCAATTTCAAGTAAGATGTCTGCCAGTAAAAGGGCTATCAGTAACTTGGGACAAAAGACAAAATAACAGCAATGGTGACTTAATAGAAAAGTGGTAGAAGAGTGGGGACAGGGGGAGTGTTAGATGATGTGATAGAAAGGGTGGAGGATGATGTAGGAACAACGTAACAACCTGAAGAGATGCCAGATACTCAGTCTCATGGTGGCGAATAATGTTAACCAAGGAAATTGCAGAATCATCTGGGGACTAAGAAAGACACCACAAAATTAGAATAATTCAAACTTAAATTGTTGTAAAATGTAAACTGAAATTACAAGATAGTAATCAAAATTTTATTTCTTCGCCATACATATGATGTCTAATGAGATTGTTCAAGGAAGAAACTTTTGCTTTAGCTAGACCTTCAACTTTTTACACTAGTTACACAAACGAACAGGAATTCCAGAAACAGTTCTCACTTTTTATTCTTTCTGGCTGTTTGACCATGCTACTTTTTTTCTTTCCCTGTATGATTCCCAATAAGATTATTCAACGAAAAAGGTTTTGTTTTTAGCTTAACCTTTTCCAACAATAGACCAGCAAAAGATAGGATTTCCAGAAACTGTTATGTCTCATCCTTTATTCTTTTGGTTGTCTTAACTCTTAACATGCTAATCATGGTAAATGAAAGAAAAATTATGAATAGAAATCATATCCGGAGTCTGTTATACTGCTAAGTTGGATAGTAATGCTTATAATTTTGCTCTAGAAATGGTAATCTGAAAACAATAAATGCCAAATATTAACCGAATTCCTTGTTAGAAACTATTATCAACATCCGTGGTCTCACATTGCAGAACGGAGGTGATAGCTGATACGGAGACCGCCCTTACAATTCTTTGAGAAAATTTATCATGATTTATTGCGAAAAGATTTAAACTCTCACTGCATTCTCCGAGTACCTCACAAGGCATCAATCTAAAGTCTCTACACGCTGTTCAGTGGTGTTAACACTTAACACTGGCTCAGAAACAAACAAAAGAAAGAAACAAAAGAAGTGGCGCAACCTACAGTAGAGAACAGCTTCTGTATCCTTATGAGTTATGACCGGGAAAAGGATACTGACGACAATAAAGAAAAGAGAAGTTCATTGACGAGCAATAGTCACTTACCTGAATTAATGTTGTGTCCTTACATTCATGTTGTGCATCTAACTGCACATTTCCCTCTTCAAAGTAGTGGGCGCCAACCTGAATTGAGAGCAGGGAAAGGATATACAAGTTTGAATACTGAAGCTTTTGATACAACAAAAAAGCAACAACTACCCTCACCCCTAAACTGGCAACCTAAGTTGCTCGGACTCGGATGCAGGTGTTCGATACGGGTGCAAATCTAGAGGTCGGGTCCTTCATTATCTAAATATTAAGATTTGGGGATATGGATCCTGATACGGATATGGGTACGGGGATTCGGCTAAAAATAATTCAAATATCTAAAAAAAGTGTTATAAAAATATGTCTAACTTATGAGACATTATGTGAAAAACTTATAAGGTATTCCGAGAAGGAGAAAATATTGATCAAGAGGAGAATCCAAGAAGGAGATAAAAGGAAATGTACTAACATAAAAAATTCTATATACAAGGTATTCCATTTTCTTCAATTTCACCCTAGCTTTTATTTTGATTTCATAATTCGTAGTATCTGTCCCGAATTTCTCCGTCGATTTTGGTCGAAGTGCCCAAAATCGGTTGACCAAATCCGGTAAGGATCCCACACCCACACCCACGTCGTGTCGACACTGGTACGACATCGAAAGTGAAGAGTCCGAGCAACTTAGCTGGCAACAGCAGGGGTCGGCTCAATCCAACAATAACTAAACATCAATATTTAAGATTTTAACTTTTTTATGACGGTGGTCGGATGGTGCCCAACCCAGCTTGCACGCACCTCGACTATTCCACCAGGTACCTGCTACCTCCCACTAGCACAGGTGCCGGGTAGCTCTGCCCACCAAGACTTAGGATGATGGGAAGAAATCACCTAGTGTGTTTCTACCTCCACTGAGATTTGAACATGAGATCTCAGGATCTTCTCCGACATCATCAACTAGTAGGCCGCATAGAAAAATAAATTAGTACTGATGTCTAACTTCATGCGTGAAAATCGGTGAAGCCAAAAACAAAGATGAGGAAACCAAAAGGCAAACACTATATTCTCAAATTATTAATGAACGTATACCTGCATCTTCCCTCTCACTTCTACAGATTGAATTTCATCCTTGAATTCAATATTCCATATTGATCGCCAGCTTCCATTGCTACAGAAGATGCAGATAGCATTAGGTTCTTTAGACATGCTATAAGAAGATGTATGTTGACTCAAGTGAGTTAGACGTGCTATAACAAGATACCATCGACGCAAGTGACAAGTGTGCTATAGAGACGAGATGAAGAATAGGCAACAGTCAACAGACATCCCTCATTCTTTGTTTATCCCAACTTTTGTAAACCAACCTAGAGCATACTGACACTTTTGTAATTGAGAAGTGAATGAAGCTTATATCTTAAAAGCACCCATAGATTTAACATGTAAATGGCATGTGTTCTAGCAAATTCAACACATTGAGACATAGTAATTACTGGGAGTTAACAAGAAATGAAAATTCTGCTTCTATCCAGACAGACTACAACCAAAGGAGGACAAGATGTCTTAGAAGAATAACCTATGGTCATTGCAAATTCATAATAAGAAGGATTGGGAACTCTATTTTACAAATTTTAACTGAAAAAGCAAGCTTTACTGACGACAGATCTTTAGCGAAGACACATAATGGAGGCAAATTGGTGGTTTAAGACAAAGTTGGCTATCAACGACGAAAGCTGGCCTTAATGTATTTCTCACCTTGGAATCAGAGACATCACCTTATAGGTTTTCCAGGTAAAACCTATTTAAAATTGCCCAATCATTACTAACATGCATCACACATTTTATACGACTGCCATTTAACAAATACTCATGTTGCAAAGGACTCACACCTTCAGACCACATAACAGCATATCCTTTGGTTCATCTTTGAGGATTGGATATATACAGAAACAGGAATACATGATCTCAGACGGTTACAAATTACTCTCGAAAATGCACCACGTCGTGATGTGTCACAAATTTACAAGTATCGTAGAAATGATCAAAATCAAAGAGAGGGTCGCACATATAAGTCAGAGTTAGAGTTCTGATAAATCTAACACACCAGAAATTCTGAGGACTATGCCTAGCAGCTGAAATCACCACAACGAGTTCAAAGTCAGATCCTGGATCTTCCACATCCTTTCCTTTGGTACAGTAAACTGAACAGATTCCTTTAGGATACGCTTCACTCACATACTTCATAATTTCTGCATCCATGGCAGACCTACACAAGAAATATCATGACTAGGAGAATTTGGCAAGCAATGGTAATAACAAAGTCATTGCTCAGAAACAAAGCCCCTAATGAAGAAGAATAACATACCATGTAAAGAAGGGAACTATTCACATAAAACAAAGACATGATCAACATAATCTGCATGTTAAGCGTTAGGAATTATTGAAGAATTTATTGCTCCCTCAGAATCTCATCTTTTTAGACTCTTAAGGTCTCCTAACAATACCAAATTTAGGTGTTATGCTGCCATCTTAGTATCCGACGCTGATGCCATTATCCATTACTTTGGAAACATTTGTTCCTCGCAGATAAAGTTGAGCGGAAAGGTAAACCAATGTATTATGAGTCAGATTCTTACTGGAATAAACATGCACGTGAATCATGATGAAGGATAAATTATTAACACTTGAACTGCAGATTACTAAGAATATTTCTAAAGAAAAGACACAGAAAGTAATGTTGAAGCTGAGAGAAGAAATGGTATTGATTGAGAGGAGCAGTAATTAAGGAGATATACCTAAAATATTTATTTTCAGACTGCTTTCTGTAAGCACTGACCAAATCACGCAGCTTTTCTTCCAATTAAGCAGGAAAAGAACACTTCCACAAGAAATGCAAATGTCATAGCATATAAATTTGCTCTAGGTTAAACTACATTCACAACTATGCATTTGAGCATCATCTCGTTGAGCATGGTACAAAGATAAGCTCAATTAGGTGAAGTAATTGCATTGTCATAACAACATAGAAAAAATTTCAACTCAATGGTTATAAACAGAATATAGAGTGTAACTAAAAAGGGAAGCAAAACCACAGATGTTAAAACCGAGAAATGTATGTGATACAAACAGAAGCTTACCTATACTCTTCCACGAAAGCAGATGGAAGTTCTTCATCTCTTGCTGGCCTAACTTCTTTACAGGCCTAGCACACATACATAACATGAACTTACAATGTCACACATAGTATTACTCGACACCAATAAACTAGGAAAAAAGAAAAGAACAGGAAATACAACTGAACTTCATAACCTTTGAATAATGAGTAAACTCATGCACTTGTTATATCAACAGAGACTTAATTCACTTTACCAATCTATTTGCATTACTCCATCACATTAACAAGCATAGAAAAGAAATGCATGTTATGTGAAGTTCATAACTCTTGAGTAATGAGGATTAATATAAAACCGTGGACAAGTTATATAGAGGAGCCTTCTTTCACTTAAAATTGGCATCACTCCATCACATTAACAAGAATAGAACGGAAATGCATGTTATGCGAAGTTCATAACTATTGAGTAACGACGATAATCATGGACTTGCTATATCAAAGCACATTTTTCAAGTTTACAGTATCTTCATTCATCATAGCCACTTCCATCATATAAACAAATTTAACAGTTAACACAACTCCTCTGGTTCTTTTGTTCTTTGTCTCAATGCCTGAATGTGTTTAATAATTCAAGTTCCAATCAGCCAGAAGATGTTAAAAGAACTAAACTATAGATAAATAAATATGAGCATAAAACCAGATTATGTGGAGATATTTAATGCACAGCATAAAAACAAGCATACCAAAGCACTATATGAAGCATCACTTTCTCCTTTTCTCTCTTTGTCTTGTTCTTTTTACTTTTATTTTTCCTTTCTTTTAGAATAAGCACATTTTTGGATATCATCCTACCATTCTAACAGTTTCTAACTTCTACAAGGTTGTTTATGTCTGTCCATATTATTTTGCTTTTGTGAATTACTTTCTAAACTAAATACTTATCCTTTACAAACCTAGCATCCATACCTTCCTCTTCTACAGACCCCCCCCACCCCCCCCCCCCCCCAATCAAACAAAAAAAAACCTTTTCTTTGTCACTTAAGCTGATCATTTATTAAGTTATATCTTCTCAGCTGATAGGAGATATGAGGGTGGACCTTGTACAATTAGAAAAAAGAAAAGATAATAGAAGTCATAAAAGGATTCCCTTCATTAGAAACTTTAAACTTATATATCATGTAGTTATTGAGGACATTAAAAGACTCAACGGAAAAGGTAAATGTCGTCTTCCTTTACAAAGACTTCTTCCTTTCCCCTTCATTTGAGGATAAATTGCAGCACCACTCTTGGTGCTTTTGTGTTTTAGGCCAAAAAGCGACACTAGCCTTCTATCTTGGTTAGGGGAGTTAGCTTCTTTAAACCCGCATGCGAATTAGCCTGCATAAATCAACTAGAAAAGTAAAATTGGAAGTCTTGTCCCCCAACCCCAAAACCCCGTGTGGCTTTATTTCTACTTCTGCAATAAGAAGAAAGTCAAACACTAGATTGTCAATGTAGATCTTAGTAAATAGTTTCGATTGTTTTGCACTTGCAAGGTGGCTTGTGGGTGGCACATGGGAGTTGTTGTATATCTGTTATTGGTATAGGCAATTGGCACCTCTTTGGTGGCTCATCCAATGAAAACTTATAATCTTATCAACAAGATGAATGTCAAAACACCAGATAGTAAAAAATTCAACTAAATCCAAAAGTTACGTTTAGCATTATATACTAACTAAACAACGTACTTGCTTGACATGGTCGACTATGGCAACCTGGGCAGTGCGAGGATCAAGATACTCATCCTTATCAACCTCACCAAAAGATGTAACCAATACCTGCAAATGCAGTGAGCAGCAACTTTACATAGCAAGATAATAAAAATATCTGCCAATGGTCATTACTACATCCATGAAGCATTTTATTGTCTTTTTAGAAGAGCGGAACAAAATCTTAGACTTCATAAAGAACAGTTCGTTGGAAAATGTTTTTTCTTCTTTTGATTATTGAAAAGTGGTGGAAATTCCCTCTATACAAGTGGTGTACAAATGTAGAGAACCTATACATAAACATGCAGCTCAACAAACAACACAATTCTTTCGTATATAGCATTGCCGAGTACCATGGAATATATCTCTATCCTAAAAGCCTTATTTGGAGCATTACTAGAGAAATCTTATTTCTTTAATGGACAATAAGACAAATGATTTTCTCATGCATAACTTTTATCGTTCCCTTCAGTCTTTCAACTTTCTAACCTTCAACTAATGAAAACTACAACACAGTACAATAAGTATTGCTTACAAAATATTTCATTTTTAAACCTTCAACAACTTAGCTAAACTTCATTCACAAATCTTCAACCACTGAAAACCATCAAAAGCTAAAATTATCAAATTGAAGGACACGATTAGCCTAAATTACATTCTTAAAGATCCAACAAACTGCAAACTAAAAGAAAGCAAGAGAGAGAGAGAGAGAGAGAGAGAGAGAGAGAGAGAGAGAGAGAGAGAGAGAGACACTTACATCGCCACTTCTGTTAGGCAATTCGAGACAAATCAAGTGAGATTTGTTGTAAGAAGGGAATGCCTCCTCAGCCGCTTTCCTATATACATTCTCGTCTTTCAAAATAGCTCTAACATCTGTAAATCAAACCGAATAAAACTCAAAACTCAAAAAAAAAAAAAAAAAAAGAAAAAACAATAAACCGCCGATCGCAAACGAAGACCAATGCGGTTACAATTTCAATCACGAAAAAACCTTCAAAACTAAAAATCCGCAAACGAAAGAGAAGAAAAGAAGAAAATGACCTTTGGCGACGTACTGAATTTCGCCGGCGGGGGAGTTAAGAAGGAACCATTTGGCAATCTCAATTTTCTGTTCAACGGTGAGTTCAGTTTCTGATTCCAGAGAATCTTCCTCTTCTTCTAACATTTTTGCAATCTTATTACTAACAGATATTCTTCCCCATTGAATTCAATGAAGATACCATTAACCCACCAGAGTCGCTCTCTTTTCTTTTGTAATGTAATTTCAGTGGAGTTACCACTTTTTTAATTTTCCATTTTTGTCCCTGCTGCTACCCCGGATATAAATCTGTAAAGGGAAAGCTGAGGTGACTGTGGGGTCTCATTTGAGTTTGATTGTTCAGAGCACCGTCGGATGGATGTTTTGTTGCTCTTTCAGGTAATTTTAACCGTTGGATTAGTTCTTTCAGAAATATATTCCGTTGCAACTTATGGCCAATTTGATCTTTCATGAGATAACATCCACAATAAATGATACTATTCATCATATTCAAATTGATTGATGAACTCTTTTTCTAATACATTGTAAGATAATTTCAGATTTTTTCTACAAAATTTCTCGAACAAATAATAGTCCTAGTTGAGTTAGCCTAACTTTTCAATTTAATATAACATTTTGATCCGTTGATTTACATTATTTTAACCCAGAAGTTTGAAAAATTTTATTTTGTGCCTCACACAACTTACACTAGTTGTATGAGGCCTCTTTTTTGTCTCACAACTGTATGGGTCCCAGGATTTTGTGGACCCAAATGTGTAAAATATGGGTCGACAAATATGTGAGATAAAAAAAGGCCTCATACAATTAGTGTAAGTTGTGTGAAACACAAAATAAAATCACTCCTAGAAGTTTCAAGAGTCAATTTGGCTTCAACCAGTAGGAAGCATTACGGTACTAAATAGTGACAGGTGACCACACTCCATAGGACCCCAAAGTGGCAGAAACTCGAAAGATAACGTCCAAACTTGAACAAGAAGGCCAAATGAAAAGAATAATCAAGGCCTACCTTGACACAACAGATCATACAAACCTTCATCGGAAAGGGATGGATTTGCAGAGGGACCATAAACCATATCACACATTACCCCATGTTGATCAAAATATCATTTTTAGCGAATCGTCCGACAAGATATTTTAATTTAATACAGTATTAATAAGTTTTAAGTATCTTGGGTCTATTATTCAGGGAATGGGGAGATTGGTGAAGCTGCCACACACGTATTGGGGCGGGATGGATGATAGAGACTCGCTTCCGGTATTTTGTGTGACAAGAATGTGCCACCGAAACTTAGAGGTAAGTTCTACAGAGTGGTGGTCAGACCAACGATGTTGTATGGGACTGTGTGTTGGCCAGTCAAGATCGCTCATGTTCAGAAGATGAAGGTAGCAGAGATGAGTATGTTGAGATGGATGTGCGGACACACCAGGTTAGTTAGGATCAGAAATGAGGTTATTGGCAACAAGGTGGGTGTGGCTTCTATTGAGGACAAGATGCGGGAAGCACGACTTAGGTGGTTTGGTCATGTGAGGAGGAGGAGCACAGACGCCCCGTTGAGGAGGTGTGAGAGGTTGACATTGGAGGTCCTACGGAGAGATAGAGGTAGGCCAAATAAGAGGTAGGGAGAGGTGATTAGGCAAGACATGGCGCAGATTCAGCTGACCGAGGACACGAAACTTGATATGGAAGTAGAGTAGGTAGTCTAGAGTGTTCATAGTAGTATTGGCACGCACTCTCGCTTTCTGTTGGTAGTAGATTTTTATGGATAACTGTTATTTTCTTTCATTGTTGATCACCTTACTATCTGGTTATTTTTATTCTGCTTTTATATGGCTTCTTGGTACTGCAACCTCTCTATACACCCTCCCCAGACCCCACGGTGTGGGATATTACTGGGTATGTTGTTGTTGTATTAATAATTTTATTCTAGAGTATAATTTAGCGAGTTATAATAGTGTATAAAAAAAACTGTATGCGGCACAGACCAATGTACACCAAAACCAGTTAAACTCTTCCTTTAAAGTACAATCTCCCGGTTACAAACCTGACTCTCATACATCGGCATCCAAAAGTTGTTCCAAGCCTCCAATGGGCCAATTTCTTCTGTGTTCCAAAAATTTTCTTTTACCCTACTATTAACTAAACATCGAGCAGAAAATAGCATTAATTCGGTTGAGTCCATGTAACCTCTCATCCTCGACACAATTCCATTTTCCCTAGAGAAGCCCAACCTAAAGTACCTATCCTGACTATTTTCCTCCACCTGCTTCTCAAGTAATGTCTGCTCACTAATAGGTTCTTGTCTTGGAGGAGAGACATGATCCTCCTCGATGCTCAAGTAATTGTCCATGCCGAGAGCTTCCCAGTCAATCTGCTGCACAATCCCAGCAGCTCGTTCACCAACACGGTCATAGTATTGTGATTGTAGTGCTTCCTGGACAGCAAGTTTATCGACTTGGGCCTTAAGCATCTGTAGTCGATCACCAATTCTTGTTGACACAGCATCATATAATTTTCCTCTTGGCATATTATCCTTTTCTTCCGCAGCAAGCAAGTCATCAAACTCGATGGGATCACCAACAAGAACAGTCACCTGCAGTTTTTACAGCTCATGAAGAGTATACTAGGAAATATAAATCATAACTACCAGGAAATGAAAATGTATGAAAGTAGAGAGCAATTTGTAATAGGTTTAACCTCTTTACTTGCCCTACTCTCTACTATAAATATTGGCACACCATATATGTAGCTGCACTACTCACCACCCTCAAAATAAAAAATACATACCGTCTTTCCAATCCTGGGAAGCTTGGCACCTACAGGCATGATGTCTTGCATTCCAGTATGCACAAATGGCACGACTATTGGCACATTGTCGGCATCAAGAACCAATCTATTAAGGACAAAGAACAACATGTTTAAACATGAATGTAATTAAATAACCCACCGGGGGGGGGGGGGGGGGGTCTGCTTCATTCAATAGCAGCGGGAAAACGAGGGGCTAATCCACAGAGAAAAAAAAGCTGTCTAATTCTGGCCCCTGGTTTCTGTATAGTTCTATCAATACATTGTCTCTTGGTCTTTTTCTTCTCCAAATATAAAATTATTAAACCACTGAACTGGTATCCTTATTGATATCAACTTACCTACTTAACGATAATAATCCAATTCACAACGTATTAATTAAAAAGAATGAGTACCTTCCGATGCCTCTCTTAATAGAACCCATAGTTTTGCCACCATCTCGAGAGCGACTACCTTCTGGGAATATGTGTACCCATCCACCACGGTTCAATTTTGAAATAGCCATGTCCATCCCCTGTGGTACATGCAGGAATAGACTGAACAATTAGCTGTAAACTCCACAGTTCTCTTTTACCATTTCAAAGAGAACATCTCAGACTGGAGAAGCGAGAAATATATACTGATGTATAAACAATTAGAATATTAGATCAACTTTATCTCAATAGCATCTCAGCAAAGAAAATACCTTCTGATATATACCGTCACCACGGGAAACTGGAAGAACTTTGACATGTTTGAAGAAGGCAGACATTGCTGGATTACGGAAACACCGATCAGTTGCACAAAGCGTCCATCTCAAATTTTGTGCATCCAACATAACACTGGGGGGAAGCAATGCAGCAATAACCAGTGGGTCATCCATAGCAGCTACATGATTGCTCACCTGAGTTCATTTAAACAGTAATATATCAAAAGGCATAATCAAGGGGTGCGAGGCTTAAAGGAAGGAACTATTAGTAACTCAGGAACATGACTTACTGTAATAAGAGGTTTATTCTCCGCTCGGTTGACCAGCACCTGATGTAATTTTTCTGCACCGTATACCTGCAAAAGTCATCTAGTTATTTCTCCCAATTAGGCAACAGCTGAAATAGTAACTCACTAAAGCTTTAGCTACCTGAACACGATTGAGACCATGCATAAACACATGACAAACATTTCCAAGCACAGGTACAGCCACAGCTTGAAGCATGCGAGTCAGAACTGAATCTGCTTCTGGATCAATATCCTTGCTAACTGCAGTCATAGGGATTCAGAATTATAACTACTTCGTGAGCTCCAATCCCCAAAGGTTAGCAAATACAAGTGAGGGATAGTTTAGTGGAAAGAACCTTCCAACTCATGAAGGACACACAAGTTAAAATTGAAAGGCAAGGTTTAACATATCGAAAGAACCCCAAAAAGTTGGATAAAATGCCCTAAATTCATCAAAGGTAGATAAATATTGGTACCAGGAGTAATTCTAGCAACTAATTTCAGTCGAGATAATTAACTTTCAAATCACATCTTTTAACAAATGAAGAAACCTGTTTGCTGTGTCAAGAAGGTAAACTCTAGCTCTGAGATTGGAATATAAGGGCAGAAAGCAGCTAAGGTAGCTGCTATTTAGGTTAGTAGATTTTCCCAATTTCTCCTTGCAAAGACCATGAGCTCATTAGATGTTAATTGATGGCATTCGTTACGTAAAGCATAATTTATTGCTTTAACAAGTTTTTGACAGTTGCAGTGCCACATTCCCTAATTTTTCAATTGTAAAACTAAAAACATTGTCAAAGTCCTTTTTTATTTAGTCGAACTATTTTGCAAATCCTAGATATGAAAAATCGGCATATAGATTTTCCACGTAGCATAACTGATGATGTTAACGAACAGGAAGATAGATCAAATTAGATGCGGTTGTGTCACATTATGTTTTACAAATTCGTATAATGTTGAACTGACCTGTTTTACGATGATAGAAAGTGGAAGAAGAAGGGAGAGCATCTCTACGGAAATCGCTGAAGCGCTGGACCCATCGTTCGACGGTAGATGAGAAGTAGCCGTCAGATATCAAAGGACGGCGACGGTGATGATCGACGGCGACCCTAAGGCGGTCTCTTAGACGAAGCTGCAGGGACCGTGCCCTATCTTTCCACAGATCCGCTCCAGTTTCAATCCACCTCCCTGATACCATTCTCAATATTCACCTCTTATTATTATACGTATATATGTATGTGTTATTATATGAGTATTTTGGGTGGGTGGAGCAGTGAGGTTGATCCAAGCTTTATGCAGAGGGAGTAGAGAAGCGTGAGAGTAGCCTGATCGAAAAGAAAGGGTTTCGACTAGTAGGTTTGTTTTTCTTTTACTTAAGATGCGCAGGGTGGGTAGTGCGCATATCTTGCCCAAACGGATAATATTAGGAGTTCCTTAAATATCTTTTGTGGGTCCGCAAAGTCTACGTGGCAGATACTTTCGAGCTCGACAGGGCTTGACTTGTCGAGAGCGCCAGTGTTTTTATTCTAGAACAATCGCCTAAATTTCTTACGTATTAGGGAAGTTCCTATTTAGAGCCCGCTTGGATTAGCTGATTTGAAGAGTAACTTATAAGCATTTGATGCTGAAAAGTATTTTTAAGTGCTGAAAGTGATTTGATAAATAAGCAGTTACGTGTTTGGGTACAAGTGCTGATTTAATATGGAATGAAGAGACTGTTAGAAAATTTATTTGGGTTTGCGAAATAAAAAATATTATTAAGGATAACCTAGTAAACGTCATGGTCAAACTAAAAGTGCTTATAAGGTGAAAAGCCATAAGTTGGAGATGATCAACTTATGACTTATGGCTTATTTTAGCTTATAAGCACTTGACTTATAAGCACATTGAATGTTTACCAAACGCGTAGATAAGCCAAATTGTATTTATAAGTCAGTTTGACCAGCTTATAAGCTTAGCCAAACACCCTCTTAGTCTTATCTTTGTTAACATTATTCTATTAGTATTCCCTCCATCTCAAATTACTGATTCTAAAAATAGTTATCTCGAATTATTTATTATTTTAGAAGTTCAAGACAAACTTGTTTGACCAAAAAGTATGAAACCTTTTGTTAAACTAATTAAACAAGAGAATAATAGATAAATCCTAGTTAAACGTAATAAACTCTAGATCTGAACATGTTTATATGAGTGACGTGAAAGTGCCTTCAAACCAATTTCATTCAATGGGTATTAAATGATGCAGTTAAGAGTGAGTGAAAGAAAAATGATAAACAATGACTATATTATATGGCAATAAATGTAAATAGAGGGGAAGATTCACCCATTATTGAAGAGGGTGAAGGACTCTTTTCCCAAACAATGTTGAATGACACGAGCGTTAGAGAATATTGCACACTTTCTTGGATTTGATGGAAATGACAATAGAATCATTCACAAAAAGGTCGAATCGCTACTAAAAAAGGTTTCTTGTATTTTTCGTGAGTGCTTATCTTACAATTGTGTTCTTATCTCCCAAAAATGAATCCCCTCCCTTTCTCTCTCTTACTCTATATATCCTTGGGGAATATTCCCAAAGAACCCTAAAAGTACAACAGAGAGAATATCCAAGGGAATATTCCCTTTGAAAGTTCCAAGACTATACCAACCGTTACTTCCGTTCCTGCTACTCAACTTCGGCCCAGGTGTGCCACATGATAATTCGTTCTCGTTAATCACTGCTCGACCTCGACCAATCCCCCTACGCCGAGTTGTAATCGTCGTGATAATCGCCTCTTCATACCAGATTTTCTCGATCGAATTTTAGCCCATACAGTTAGTCCCTCCGCTTATCGAGGTCGTCTTTTGGTCGGCCTTGATGAGCGGACTTCATCAACCGCGGTATTGAGAAACTTGGACGGGGAGGTCGGGTAGTGGTAGTCGTGGCCGAGATGGTGATGTGACGCTTTGAGGGCTGCGCTTAATGATGATGGTTCAGAATTACGTCACAGCCTCACGCATCATAATTATGTGTCTTCCCGATGCACTGCATCGTTTCTCATGAACATGTCACTTCGATCTCAACGCGTGTGGCAGTTACTTTTCTCGATTAATGTGCCGGTATTCTCTATAAATAAAGGGAGAAACCCTTTCGATCGAAACTTTACACTTTAGAGTTCCCTAAGCCTGCCTATCTGCCTCTCTTGTTCTTTCTGAGTTCCATTTTCTTCAGCTTTCTCTGCCGCCACCGTTATCTCTTCTTCACTTCCAATTCTTTTGCTCCTATATAGTTATACAAATGGCTAGTGCATCTTCGAACTCTGAGGATATTCTCAGCCCGCGTCCGATAACAGTGGCCATGCCCGTTCGTGATGAAGGGGAGGCCATAGTTGCAGAAGATGATAGCTTTCCCACAGTAGAGGAGATTGTCCTTCGTAGTGACAAGGCCAGGTTGGACTTCTCGAAGCCTCCTGCTCACGAGTCTGTGCTTGTGAAATCTGAGATAGAAGTGGCCCATATTTCCGAGCTTAGGGCCAAGTACAACATCCCTGCCCACATTGACCCGGTCCCCTCCGGGAACGATGTGGTCTATATTCATCGTCCTAGGTACTGCACATTTTATGCGTACCCATTTCGAGTGGGCTATTCTCTTCCTCTTCCCCCGTTAGCGGAGGAATTCTGCCGCTACTACAATATCTGTCCAGCCCAACTCTCTCCCTATATTTACAAACTTTTCATTATTGTTGATAAGGTACGCGGAGCTGGCCGACCGCAGAATCTCTATCCGCCATTTGCTACATCTTTTCGCTCTGAGATTTCACCGGGGCACGATGATACACCTTCGCCACCGAGGGGCCAAGGGACTAGTGGTGAAAATGGACAATAAGACCAATCGTAGGTTTTGGGTCGACTTTTTCTTCGTCAAAACCGAGCACGTGGTGGTGAATCCCACTAGGTTCCCCGAGGAGTGGAACTTTGCCCGTAAGTATTTTTGTTGACTGGTCGTTTGCTGTCTTCCTTTGGTTACCTAATCGTTCTTTTATGGTGCAGCCGAGAAGGAGCCTCCTACATTGGTCGCCGATATTCGACTGGGTGGCTCAGGTTTTGCCCCACGCGGTTGGGATCCGTGAGTGGTCGTCATTCAACAAGAAGTTTGGGCCCCAACCTTCTTCGACCGGTGAGTCCAGTTCTGATCTTCGGTCACCTCGACCTCTATATCGTTTTCCTTTTTCACTCACGCAGTTTTCCTTGCTTTTAGGTCGAAGGGCTCCGAAGAAGGCGAAGGCTCATAGCCCCGCTTTCCGTCAGTCGGCTACTGCGACCAGGTCTCTGACCGTTGTGACTACAGGCGAGTCTGCACGGACTGCTGCTTCTTCTAAAGTCCCAGCTCTGTGTAGGCCTGGCCGTCGGGCTGCTGCCTCATCAACACGGACTATAGATTCTTCTTTACTGCATTTGGTGGATGAGTCATCGCCGAGCGATGAGGAAGCAGTTCCGTTGAAAAGGCGGCGAGTAGAGGTTAGCAACGAGGTAGCAAGGGGTGAAGGATCAAAAGGTTGTGAGCCCGAGCCAGCCATGCCCGTGCGGAAATCGACGTGACTTCGGACGCCGAGATTTCAGTTCCTGATGCTAAGATTTCTCCTTTACCAGAGGTTATCATGGTCGTGCCGAGGAATGACCCGTCGACATCCGAGCCGGTCGACATTCCTTCCTCTGCCAAGGAGAGGGAAAGAAATGTGACCGTAGATGATTCTGAATCCGGTTCTGACGTCGCCCCGAGGAGGAGAAGATGTTCGACGAGGGGTTTACCCGGGTTGAAATGGCACACGATATTTCTCCATATGAAGGTGATCACTTTCTTGCTCTCGTATTTGGGCGAACGCACCTGCTTCCACCCACTTGAAAAAATAGTTAGTTAAAACTAAAAGAAATCGTACATTACCTCGTCCGGTTGGGAGAGGTCCGACGATGTCCATTCCCCATTTGATGAAAGGCCAAGGAGAGGTGACTGAGTGAAGGTGCTCGCCCGCTTGATGGATCATGGGGGCGTATTTTTGGCATTGCTCGTATTTTTTTACGAAGTCGATGACCTCAATTTTCATTGTCGGCCAGTAGTAGCCTGCTCGTATGAGGCATCTGACGAGAGCTCGATTGTCGGTATGAGCCACGCAATGACCTTTGTGAACTTCCTCGAGGATGCGCTGCATCTGGTTTGGGCCTAAGCATTTTGCTAGGGGGCTGCCATATGTACTTTTGTACAAGTCGTCGTTGATGACGTTGTACCTACCCGCCTGCATTCAAAGCTTTTTGGCTTCTTTTTTATCGTCTGGGAGCACCCGTCCTGAAAATACGAGGCAATACAATTGCGCCAGTCCCAAGTTAAGTCTATAGTTCGTACCTCGATTTGATCGATCGACGAGCGGAGGAGAGTGACCACGTTCCCTTCTCCGGTTATGCTTTTAGTGGCCGCTGCCAGTTTGGTGAGGCCGTCTGCTTCGATATTCTGTGCTCGAGGGATTTGGTCGAGCTGGCATTCGTCGAATTGGGGTAACAGCCTGTAGATCTCAGCCTTGCAGTCTCTTATTCCTTTATTTGGAAAGTCCCTGTGACTTGATTGACGACGAGTTGAGAGTCGCACCGTAGGACGACTCGTTTTGCTCTGTACTTGAGTTCCAATTTTAATCCTACAATCACGGCCTCATACTCATCCTTATTTTTAGTCATGTCAGGGTACCGTATGGACTGGCAAATTATTTCGCCCGTTGGGACCTCGAGCACGAGTCCTAGTCCAGATCCTAACGCATTAGAAGCGCCATCGATGTACAGAACCCATTGGTTGTGCATTTTGGTGGAACACGACTTCCCTTTCGACTTCGGGCATTTTCTTTGCACTAAAGTCGTCGACGAAGTCGGCAAGTACTTGCGACTTTATTGTCGTTCGCGGCTGATAGATTATATCGTGCTCTCTCAACTCCAAGGCTGATTTGGCCAACCGGCCCGACAGCTCGAGCTTGTGCAGAATACTCCTCAAGGGGGAAGGTCGTTACTACCGAGATGGGACAGCACTGGAAGTAGGGTATAAGATTTCGTGAAGCTAGGACCAAAGCCAAGGCCAGCTTCTCGAGGTGTGGATACCTCGTCTCGGCATCAACAAAGATTTTACTAATGTAATAAATGGGAGGTTTCGTACCTTCATTCTCTCGGACTAGAACCGGTCTCACGGCCACGTCACATACGACCAAGTAGACGAGGAAACACTCACCGGGTTCCGCCTTGGCGAGTAGTGAAGGAGAAGACAAATATGCTTTTAGTTCTCTCAAGGCTTCGACACACTCAAAGTTCCATTGGAGTCCATTGTCTTTCTTGAGTACGCCAAAAAATTTATGGCATCTATCGGAGGACCGTGAGAACCTCGACAGGGCGGCTATGCGGCCGATAAGCTTTTGCACTTGTTTCTTACTAGTCAGGTTCTCTATATCCCTTCTATAGCTTTGATCTGGTCGGGCTTGACTTTGATACCTAGTTGTGATACCAAGAACCCGAGGAATTTTCCCGAGGTTACTCCGAAGGTGCACTTCTCTGGGTTCAATTTCATGACGTATCGTCTGAGTATGTCGAAGGCTTCTTTCAGGTGGTCGATGTGATCCTCCTACCTTTTTGACTTGACCAACATGTCGATATAGACTTCGATTATTTTGCCGAGTTGGTCTTTGAACATTCTTGTCACCAACCTCTAATATGTCGCCCATGCATTCTTTAACCCGAACGACATAACCCTATAGTAATACGTCCCCTGGTGTGATGAAAGTGGTTTTTTCTTGGTCCTCTTCCTCCATGAGGATTTGGTTGTAGCCCGAGTTGGCGTCCAAAAAGCTTAACAGCTCGTGCCCAGCTATTGAGTCGATGAGTTAGTCAATATGGGGCAGTGGGAATGAATCCTTTGGGCAGGCTTTGTTCAGATCTGTGAAGTCTACGCACATCCACCGCTTCCCGTTCTTCTTTTTCACTATGACCACGTTGGCGACCCATTGAGGGTACTTCGATTCTCTGATAGAACCGTTTTCTAATAGCTTTTCAACCTCCTTGCGAACTGCATCATTTATTGCAGGGTTGAATTTTCGTCTAACTTGCCTTACTAGGGGGTAAAATGGGTCGACGTTCAACTTGTGAGTTGCTATCTCTTTTGTGATGCCCGACATATCTGCATGGGAAAAGGCGAACAAGTCCCTGTTGTTAGTTATAAATTGGTGGAACTTACATGAATCTTAGAGTTTGTGACCGATGTAGGCTTTTTTGTTGTGGTCGTTACTATCTAGTTGAACGGGGTCAAGATCTTCTATGGTAGATCCTTTAGCTTCTACGACTTCGGGATCTTTGATCACATCCTTCTCGTCCTCGCTTGACCTCGACCCTGTTGATTGCTATGCTTCTTTGGCTTTACCCTTTAACTGTTGGGTGTGCATGCAATCTTGGGCAATGCATTAGCATTCCCTGGCGGTGCGTTGTTCTCCTCGGACGCTGAACACCCCCCAAGGGGTGGGAAATTTGATGATTTTGTACAAGCTGGAGGGGATGGCTTTCATGGCGTAGATCCAAGGTTGTCCTATGATGGCTTTTTATGCCGTGTCTTGATCCATGAGGTGGAACGTGGTTTCCAAAGTAACATCGCCGGCCAGGACGGGCAGTGTGATCTCTCCAAATGTCCGCTCAAGTGCAATGTTAAAACCCGTTAGTGTGATGTAGCGTGGAACTATCCTATCCTCGAGCTTCATTTGGGTGAGAATGCGATTATGGATGATGCACACGCCCCTCCCGTCATCGACCATAATGCGTTTTACATCTGTATCTAAGATGCGTAAAGTAATGACAAGGGCATCATAGTAAGGAAAAACCAAACAGTGGGTATCTGACTTAACGAAGATGACACTTTCTTCAAGTTCGTCATACCGTTCATGGGTGATCGATCGTTTGAGTTTGTAGGTGGTGGTGAATTTTACGCTGTTGATCGACACGTCGTCGCCCCCTCCGATGATCATTTGAATGGTTCTAGCCGGGGAGGTTAGTTTGGGTGGTCCTTGGTGCTGTTCACGCCCACGGGCAAAGTTGGCTCTCGGTCGCTCATCAACTCTTTCAGGTGCCCCTGGTGGAGCATGTTCATGACCTCTTATCTTAAAGCGATACAGTCCTCGGTTTTATGACCCCACTCTTGGTGGAATTTGCAGAGGGCGCTCGACTTTCTAGTGCTTGTGTCAGACCTCATCTTCTGCGGCCACTTTACTTTTAAGCCGAGCTTCTCCAGTGCGCAAACTATTTCTGAGGGGGAAACACAGAAATTGTGAGCAGATAGTAAAGGGGGCATACTTCTCTCGCCTCGGTGAGTCCCTGTTCGTGGCCTGGACGGGCCTTTATCGTGGCGGGGAGGCGGCATGAGAATTCCTCGGCTGTAATGCTGATGCCTTTCCCGACCAGGTCGGGGTCCTGCTTAATATCTCTTATTGTCGCTTCTCCAGTCCCTTCGGAGCTCGGCTTGTACTGAAGTCAACCGCTGAATTGACCCATTCAGATCATCCTCGTCGCCTCGAGCTTCGGTGTAGTAAGCATTGTGTATTTCGTCCCAAGTGGTAGGAGGATATTTCATGAGGTGTCTTAGCAGCTTTTCGGTTGCCCTCGAACCGCTTCTGTTCAGCCCATTCTGAAAGGCTGCAACGGCCATTCCTTCCGATACGTGTGGCAAGGTCATCCTTACTCGGTTAAATTGAGTGAGGAAATCCCTGAGTCCCTCTCTGGGTGATTGTTTGATAGCGAATATGTCATTTACTCTCGCCTCCACCTTTTTTGCTCCGGCGTGGGCTATTACAAACTTATCCGCTATTTCCTCGAATGTTTTAACCACGTGTTCGGGCAGCTATGAATACCAAGTCAGTGCTCCCCCGGTGAGGGTTTCGCCATTTTTTTTAGCAATATGGATGACACTTGTTCTTTGGCGAGGTCTTTGCCTTTAACTGTAGTGACATTGTGGGTCACATGATCCTCAGGGTCCGTTGTACCGTCATATATTTCAAATACGATGGCATTTTAAAGGTTTTGGGTATGGCATGTGGCGTCGCCTCATGACTGTACGACTGTTCCACGAACCGACCGGCGTCCCGTTTTGGCATAAGATTTGGTGCACTCGGTATTTTGTCTACCCTTTCTTGATGCTCCTTCATTTGGTTGTAGAGCATTTTGTTCTCATTCTCCATCTCCTCCATTTTCCTCAAAATGGCCGTGAGGGTGTCGTTACCTGCATCCGTAACATTGTGAATAATACCTGTTACAGGGGGGAGTGTTGTTGGTTTGGCGTTGATGCAACGCAGACTTCTACGCCTTCTCTATTCGGCCTCTGAGCGGGTTTGTCGAGAATGCTGGTCAGCGCGTTTGTCAACCACGCCTCGAGCAGTTTCTTCACTGCAGGTGGTGCCTCTTATATTTGTGGATATAGAGGCCCCCTTACCGTGTGATGTTGTGATGCTTCCATGGGGAAGAGGCGAGTCGTCTCGTTGAGGAGAAGCATCGGGTGTTATGTCCTCGCCCTCCGTTTCATCGTTTTCGTTGATGGTGTAGAGTAGATTAGCAGTGAGGCCAGCTATTGCTTTTCTCTTTTCCTCTCCGTTACCTGCCATGTTAGCCTTGTGTGCACAAAGAAGTGTTACGTGTTTTACGTTATAGATCTAGAGGAAACTAAAATTTTAACTAGAAAATCTCCACAGATGGCGCCAAATTATTTGACCAAAAAGTATGAAACTTTTTGTTAAACTAGAGAATAATGGATAAATCCTAGTTAAATGTAACGAACTCTAGATCTGAACATGTTTATATGAGTGACGTGAAAGTACCTTCAAACCAATTTCATCCAATGGTTATTAAATTATGCAGTTAAGAGTGAGTGAAAGAGAAATGATAAACTATGACTATATTAAATGGCAATACATTAAATAGAGGGGAAGATTCACCCAATATTAAAGAGGGTGAAGGACTCTTTTCCCTGACAATGTTGAATGACACAAGCATTAGAGAATATTGCACACTTTCTTGTATTTGATGGAAATGGCAATAGAATCATTCATAAAAAGGTCGAATCTCTACTAAAAGTGGTTTCTTGTGTTTTTCTTGAGTGCTTATCTTACAATTGTGTTCTTATCTCCCAAAAACGAATCCCCTCCCCCTTTCTCTCTCTTACCCTATATATCCTTGGGGAATATTCCTAAAGAACACTAAAAGTACAACAGAGAGAATATTTAAGGGAATATTCCCTTTGAAAGTTCCAAGACTATACCCACAGTTACTTCCGTTCCTACTACTCGACTTCGGCCCAGGTGTGCCACGTGATGATTCGTTCTCGTTAATCACTGCTTGACCTCGGCGAAGCCCCTACGCCAAGTTTTAATCGTCATGATAATCGCATCTTCATACCAGATTTCCTCGGTCGAATTTTAGCCCATACAAAACTTAATTATATTCTTTCCATTTTACTCTATTGTTCTTGAAAATGGAGATAACACATAAATAGAGTAAATATTCAGAGGAGAGATTGTAGCTTAAAACATAAATAAGGGTTAAATAGTCCAATACCCCTTCTAGTTAATGTTACCTTAAGGAGCGTATAAAAGAGAAACACGACAGAAAATTTAAGACAAAAAGAGTATTAGTTATTATCAAAGGGTTTAGGTTTAATGATCTTGCTTAGAGATTGAAGAAAGTTTTTCTTTAAGCAGAATAAAATATAAAGTCAACCCTCTCTATAACAGCCTCACAAGTCATCCCTAGGAGGAGAAATTTTAAGTACGTTGGGTCTATTATATTGTGGAATGAGGAGATTGACGAAGATGTCACACATCGTATTGGGGCGGGATGGATGAAATAGAGACTTGCTTCCGGTGTTTTGTGTGACAAGAAGGTGCCACCAAAACTTAAAGGTATGTTTTATAGAGCGGCGGTCAGACCGACTATGTTATTTGGGGCTGAGTGTTTGCATGTCAAGAGCTCCCATGTTCATAGGATGAATGTAGCAGAGATGAAGATGTTGAGATGGATGTGCGGGCACACCCGGTTAGATAGGATGGGGAATGAGGTTATTTGGGACAAGGTGGGTGTGAACCCTATTGAGGACAAGATGCGGGAATCAAGGCTTAGATAGTTTGGTCTTATGAGGAGGAGAAGCATAGACTCCCCGGTAAGGAGGTGTGAGGAGTTGACATTGGAGGGCCTTAGGAGAGGTAGAGTCAGGCCAATGAAGAGTTGGGGTGAGGTGATTAGGCATGACATGGCGCAGGTATAGCTGACGGAAGACATGACCCTTGATAGGAAGGCGTGGAGGTCAAGGATTGGGATAGTAGGTTAGTGATAACTAGGGATTTTGACGTGTTTTATGCTCCTTCTTGCTTACGCTTTGATTATAAATTCTTATAAAATAGCCCCAAAAGGCTCATAAGTTGTGCTTGATTGCAGGTTTGATCGACAAAGTGACGAAATGTCAAAGTTCGGCTCAAAAAGGAGGGAAACTTGCTCAAGTACCAAAGACAAGGCAAACTCAGGACAAACAGGCCTAGTGCGGCCGCAGTCCATTCTGTACGGTCCGCACTAGGGAGATTCAGAGAACTGGCAAAACAAGCTTCAAGGCAGTGCGGCCGCAGTCAATCTTGCGCGGTCCACAGAGCCTGAGTTCAGAGAGCCAAGACTTCAAGACCAAGAGCCTAGTGCAGCCGCAGTCCATTTTGTGCGGCCCGCACTGATCCCGTAGGGGCATTTTTGTCTAGTTTTTTTAGCTTAGTATAAATAGAACCTTTTTCCATTTTTAGGGAATCAGTTATTATCAGACATCAGATGCGCTCGTGAGAAGCTATTTTGTAGCCATTTTGGGCACTTTAACATAGTTTTAGCAATTGAATCTTTATCTTTACTTCAGTAATTTAATATTATGTCTTTCTCTTCATCTATTTCTTTGATTTTCTCTTCAAGAATGAGTAGCTAGACCCATTAGCTAGGGTTGTGGCTTAACCCTAGTGTGGGTAATTGATGGGTGCTGTAATTTAAGGTTAGATTGATTATGGGTGTTTGTTATTTGGGTCAATTTTATGGTTTAATTTATGAATTAGTGGTTGCAAACACTAGTTTGTGCTTAGTAGACTTGGGCTCTTCTTGAGAAAGAGAGCCTTAAGTCTCCAAAATTGATTCAACAAGGAATTGGGATGGAATCAAGAGATTTGATAGTCCCAATTAAAGGGTTAAACCTCGAGAGAGTAATTACCCGACTTGAACCCTAGTTGTTTGGGCATAAATGCATACCCAATTGATCTCAAGAGAGTCAATTGGGCAAAATCACTCTTTCTACCGAGAGGTGTAGAGTGGATAGTATTGAGTAACGGTTATAACATATTTCCCCAATCATGTCAATCGTGCCTTAGATGCAATTACCCGTCAATTAGCCACCTAGGTAAAGGTCACTACCCTAGTGCCCTTTAAACTATTAGATACAACTTGTAGCAATTTACTCTTAGCTTAATCTAGTTGTATTTCCAATTAGTAGTTGATAATAGTAGAATATAAAGAAAACCCCAAAAATTATGAGAAGACCAATTAAGAACACACACGCAATCCTAAGCTAGATAGATACTCGACTCCAATCCTAGCTCTCTGTGGATTCGATCCCGACCCAAAATCGGGTAAAAGCTATTGCGACCCTCTCTCGCTACTTTTTAGTGGTGCGGAGTTGGCAGCGATCAACTTTTTGGCGCCGTCGCCGGGGAGCTAACGGTTTTGGCTATTTATTTAGTTAGTTTTGTCTGTTGTTCTTCTTTCCTTCTTTGTTACTAATTTGTGTGTGTGATTACTCCAGGTACCAAAATGGCTTTAAATGCAAATGACCCTCTTGGAAATGTGCTTGCGGGGGAGGAGGTTGAGGATATTGGAGATGATGAGGTGCCTCTTGTACCTCTCGGACCACGACGAGGCTGCCAGGCCAATGCTAATGACAACGTTCCAGACCCTCCTCCGCCACCTCCAAAAGCGGTTCCTCGGGTGCTACCGAACCAAGGCTATGCAAGTGCTATTGTCCCACCCAGAATCCAGGCGGGCAATTTTCAGATAACCAATGTGATGTTGACTTTACTTGAGCAGCGTGGGTATTTCACGGGCGATGCGGATCAAAATGCCTACAAACATCTAAAAGGGTTCGTGGATACATGTTGGGGTAGCAAGCAGGCGAATGTGTCCGAAGATGCTCTTAGGTTGAGGCTTTTCCCTTTCTCACTTCGGGGGAAGGCATTGGATTGGCTAGAGAGACTCCCCAACCATTCCATCACAACTTGGGATGAGTTGGCGGATAAGTTTATTGCTAAATTTTTCTCACCCGGGCACATGGCGGCACTTCGAGATGAGATATTGGCTTTCAAGAAAGAACCCACGGAACCTTTGCATGAGATTTGGGAGCGGTTTAGAACAATGGTGAAAGAATGCCCAAACAACGATATGACAGAGGCGATGATCCAACAAACCTTCTATCGGGGCATCAATACTACAAATCAATGCATAGTCAACCAATTGGCTGGGGGTAATTTCATGAAGTTGACTTATGACCAAGCTTGTGAGATTCTTGATGAGATGGCGGATACATCCTCCGCATGGCAAAGTAGGGCCAATGTTCCTCAAGGTGACCCTACGGTTATTCATTTGCATAAGGAACTACATGACCATGGACAGGCTATAGCGGAGTTGGCAACTACTATGAACCAATTGGCTAAGGCACAGTTGCAACAAGTCCAAAACCCTCGCCAAGTGAATGCTATGGAAAGTGTTAATATGCTTACCAACAAGAGAAGGCAAAAAAGGCAACAAAACCAAGGGAATTCCGAGCAATTTGATGATGAGTGTGATGGGTTTCAAAATGATGGCTATGATAAGCAAAATGAAGAGGTATAATATGTTAACAACTATCAAGGCAATAG
>NC_031989.1:24554500-24572495 GCF_001879085.1 Nicotiana attenuata
AAAGATGGGAAAGGTTTTTAACTTAAAGGAAATTAGCAAACATGGAAAGGGAATCAATTAGACCTATATTTAGAGGGGAGTATGGACTAATTACAGATTTAAAAACAGCTTTAGAGGGAAGTTCATCATATATAAGGAGCATACAAACACGTTAAGCATGAAAGAAGACTGTAGTGTCATTGTAAAATCAGTAGAAAATCCAGTATAAAAGAGTTTAGCAAAAGGTCAGAGTCATATGAAAACAAAGAAGTCCAAACTCAATTCAAAGACACGAAGTCAATCTGAAAGAATTAGGGGTTTCAAAATAAAACCCTAGTTCAAGCAAACCATAAAGCAAAGATGAGAGGGCAGGCAATTGAATCGAAATCATGTTTAGAAGTTTCAGAAAAGAACAGGCTTCTTCAGCAACAGAACTCACGAGAAAACATGATAGCAAAGTAACATGCAATCACAGTAGAAGGATTCAAAGAACATAATGGCAAATACTGATAAGAACAGTAGAAGAAGCATGCTTAAGAGGATCTTTCAGGAGAAATTCAAACAAGGTTCAGTAGAAGAAAAAATAGCAAAACCTTAAGAACACAGTAGAAAATAAATATAGTAGGCGAAACATAGTAGAAGAAAGTACGAGAACATAGTATGGAGAACATGGTAGAAGAACATACAAGCATGGAGCATATAAAACACAGTAAAAAAGAACATACAAGAACGGAGCATAAAAACTCAGTAAAAGAGCATACAAGAACAGAACACATACAAGAACGTGGTAGATAAAACACAGGAGCACAATAGAGGCAAATACACAAAAGAAAGGGGAAAGAGAGTAAGAGAAACACTTAAACATTTTTTTTCAGAAAACCCTAGATCGGAAAGAAAGATTTTAAAAAGTAATTTTCGAAAGAAAAGTTAGGGAAATCGTTTGAAAACTCAAAGAGAGCACAGATACCCCACAGATCTAAAGAAATCGGAGAAAACCTCAAAGGGTTAGGGTTTCAGAAGAACCCTAGAAACGAGAAAGGCTTTGAGAGGTCATCGATCTGAGTCGGAGAGGTCGGAATCAGACTCAAACAACTATAGTACGCCGGAGCAAGGCCGGAGATGACAAGAGAACCTTGAATCGATAGAGGTCTGGGTGAAAACCTTCGAAGTCAGGCCTCGAATCTTCAGGTATCAAGCACATTGGAGCAATAGGAGGTGAGTATAAGACTCCCACAGCCTGAGAAGCCATGGATTCCGGTGGGTTTCACGGTAGAAGATGATAAGAGACGACTAGGGTTAGAGAAGGTTCGAGAGAGTTTGAGGGAGTGAAGGGATTCAAAGGCAAATCATAGATGAGGGTGATTTAGGGTTGGGGGTTTGGGAAATTAAAAAGGAAAGAAGGGATCGTAGTCGTTGATTATTTTGATCAACGACCGTGGATTTAAATCAGGTCATAGGCGGGTAGTTTAGGAATTGGGCCGGTCCGATTGAGATTGAAATTGGGTTAATTGGGGTGGTCGATTTGGGCTAAAATTGAAATAAATAGGGCTATATTTTAAATAGCCACTTTTTTCCTTTTTATTTTATAAAATAGTAAAATGATTTCTGAAAACAAATTAAAGGTACTAAATTTATTAATAATATATAAATATTAAATTAAAAATACTGGAATCAAATTTGTAATTATAAGCGCAATTAATTCTTAAAATAGGCTAATATTGCAATTATATGCAATTTAGCTTTAAAATACTAAATAAATTTGTAAAAATATGCAAAAATTACCTTAGCTATATTTTGGGATAAATATGAGAATAAAATAAATTAATCACCAAAAATGATAATTTGAGGAATAATTATTGGTTTTTGTATAGCTAAAATAGGGCAATAAATTGATTTAAAAAATCTTTTAAAAATTACGAAAACTACTAAAACATTTGGACACACTTATATATGCAGACATATGTTATTTTGAAAGTATTTTGCATATAAAAAATATACAGGGAGAAATTGGGTATCAACAACTGCCCCTCTTTACCCGGGAAGGATGAAAGAGTTGTCGGGTAAAGACATGATGACCAATTTTGACTGAACAAAATATTTTGAAGAAAATCTGGCTGTGCTCCGACTTTTGAGCTGCCTACATATCCCTGTTCTTACAGGAATCAGGCCGTATGTAGTTTAGGAACCGTCGGCGGAGTATGCCGCTGGAGACCTTTCAAGAACGGACGCAATATTCAGGTTGGGATGAATGGTCAAGGTTTAGTAGGGCTGCGGGAACTGGAGCGGAATGCTCCTGCCGAGATGGCCGTTGCTCGCCGGTTTACCTGCAAATACAAGCGATATTGTGCATAAATTTGAACGTGATGCAAGTTCCTGTTGGACCATGAATGCTGTCTTTGGACGGTTAAGATGACGTCCTTAGACCATGATGTCCTGGGCCATGAAGCGTATAATAAAGGATTCGCAGGCTATGAGATGATGCTCTCGGGCTATGAGAATGATGCCTCCGAACTATGATGCCTTTGAATAACGATATGCAAGAGATTAAAAGAGGTCCTCAGGCCATGGCATGACGTTCTCGGGCTATGGAAATGGTGCCTCCGAACAATGACGCCTTTGGACAGTTTGGCGATCTTTCAGCCCATGAGATGCAATAGGTGGCGATCTTTCAGCCGATGCAAGATGTAAGGGTGGCGATCTTTCAGCCATGCAAAATGTAAATAAAGGTGGCGATCTTCCAGCCATGCAGAATACAAAGGTGGCGATCTTTCAGCCATGCAAAATGTAAATAAGGTGGCGATCTTTCAGCCATGCGGAATGCAAAGGTGGCGATGTTTCAGCCATGCAAAATGTAACGGTGGCGATCTTTCAGCCATGCAGAATGCAAAGGTGGCGATCTTTCATCCATGCAAAATGTAAATAAGGTGGCGATCTTTCAGCCATGCAGAATAAGGTGGCGATCTTTCAGCCATGCAAAATGCAAAGGTGGCGATCTTTCAGCCATGCAGATGCAGATGGAGACAGAGCTTAGTCTCGGAAGGTAGAATGGTAGCCTTATGCAATGCAGGAATGCAGATGGAGGTAGAGCTTAACCTCGGAAGGCAGAATGGTAGCCTTGTGCAATGCAGGAATGCAGATGGAGGTAGAGCTTAACCTCGGAAGGCAGAATGGTAGCCTTATGCAATGCAGAAATGCAGATGGAGACGGTGCTTAGTCTCGAAAGGCAGAATGGTAGCCTTATGCAAGAGATAAAAGGAGAATAATAATAAAATTTTCTTAGCTGATAGCTGATAGCTGATTGTGATATTGTGGCTGCTGCGGATATTGCGTGCGGATAGCAACTGTGAATAGGTGTGACGGTTCTGAGAGTTGTATTCCTGAACAGTATGAATGTATAATATATTCGATGATTTTGTGACTTGGGTGCCTGCATCCAAAGAAAAATCGTGAGTTCTGTAAAGGGGAAAGGTTAGTTCGTATCCCCGATGACTTTGCTTGACCTGCTTGATGCTTTTTCGGTGATACTGCGCGTATCATTGGGGTAGCGTTGCTAAACAAAGCAATTTTGGTAACAGACATGCATGATTTAGTAAAAATATAACATAAATACATAATCAAGAATAGTTTTCTTCCTATGAACCGACGACTGCGACGTGGTTCAAGACATTGCAACTTCTCTAGCTCCGAAATTTTGAGGGCTCTCCTCAAAATTCTTCCCCAGTTTACTGGGCTGCTGCTTCTGACGGTTGCTTGCGATGATCGGCTGAAGTTACTTCGGAATTTTGAGGGTCCTCCTCAAAATTCTGCCCCAGTTTCCAATTGCAGGAGGAAATGAAAATTTTATTGAATTATGACCGAACCCATAAGGCTGCCTACGTATCCCCTCTTAAACGGGAATCAGGTCAAACGTAGTTCAAAATTACATCATATAGGAAAACATAAGATTACACATAGTAGCGCTTGACTGCATCTGAATTGATTGGTTTTGGCCAAACTTCTCCGTCCATTTCTGCAAGTATAAGGGCTCCTCCTGTTAGAACCCGGTGAACCATGTATGGACCTTGCCAGTTGGGAGAGAATTTTCCTTTGGCTTCATCTTGATGCGGGAAGATTTTCTTTAATACCAGCTGTCCCGGTGTGAACTGTCTCGGCTTGACTCTCTTGTTGAAGGCTCTGGACATTCTATTCTGATAAAGCTGACCATGGCAAACTGCATTCATTCTTTTTTCCATCTATAAGAGCTAGTTGTTCGTAATGACTCTTCACCCATTCTGCATCGTCGAGCTCAACTTCTTGTATAATACTTAAGGAAGGAATTTCTACTTCGGCGGGAATAACTGCCTCTGTACCGTAAACCAGCATATAGGGAGTTGTCCCGGTTGATGTGCACACTGTGGTGCGGTACCCCAATAAAGCAAATGGTAGCTTCTCGTGCCACTGCTTATTCTTCTCTATCATTTTCCTTAGTATCTTCTTGATATTCTTGTTGGCGGCTTCTACGGCTCCGTTCATCTGAGGTCTGCAGGCTGTAGAATTCTTGTGTTTGATCTTGAAGGTTTCACACATGGCCTTCATCAGGTCACTGTTGAGGTTGGAGCCATTATCAGTAATGATTGACTTTGGAATCCCAAATCGACAAACAATGCGGTCGCGGACAAAGTCTGCCACAACTTTCTTGGTTACTGCTTTGTAAGATGCTGCTTCAACCCATTTGGTGAAATAATCGATTGCCACTAGGATAAACCTGTGCCCGTTGGAAGCAGCAGGTTCGATTGGTCCAATAACATCCATTCTCTAAATGGCGAACGGCCATGGAAAGCTTGTTGCATTAAGCTCATTGGGAGGTACCTTTATCATGTCTGCATGTACCTGACAACGGTGGCATTTCCTGACATACTGGATGCAATCCGTCTCCATAGTCATCCAGAAGTAACCAGCTCGGAGTATTTTCTTTGCCAAAACAAAGCCGTTCATATGTGGACCGCAGGTCCCAGCGTGGACTTCTTCTAGTAGTTTAGATGTTTCTTTTGCACCGACACACCTTAGTAATCCCAAATCCGGAGTCCTCCTATACAGGATTCCTCCGTTGTGAAAGAAATTGTTGGACAATCTTCGAAGTGTGCGCTTCTGAGTAGCGTCTGCAAGTTCTGGGTATTCTCCTTTTGCCAAGTACTCCTTGATATCATGAAACCAAGGTTTTCCATCTGCTTCTGCTTCGACATGAGCACAGTAAGCTGGGCTGATCATGGATCTTTACTGGAATGGGATCAATGAAGTTTTTGTCCGGATGTTGTATCATGGATGACAGGGTAGCCAACGCATCGGCGAACTCATTCTGGATTCTGGGAACATGTCGAAATTCTGTCTTTGTGAACCTCTTCCTCAACTCCTGTACATGATGCAGATAAGGGAGTATCTTGGAGTTCTTGGTCGCCCATTCTTCTCGGACCTGGTGTATGAGCAGATCTGAGTCTCCAATTACTAGCAACTCTTGGATGTTCATGTCAATAGCCATCCTGAGCCCTAAGATGCAGGCTTCGTACTCGGCCATATTGTTGGTGCATGGGAACCTGAGTTTGGTAGACACCGGATAATGCTGACCGGTTTTTGATACTAGGATTGCTCCTATGCCAACTCCTTTGAAATTTGCTGCTCCATCGAAAAACATTCTCCACCCGTCATAGGATTCTGCAATATCTTCTCGTATGAATGCTACCTCTTCGTCAGGAAAATACGTTTTCAGGGGTTCATGTTCTCCATCGACGGGGTTTTCCGCAAGGTGATCTGCTAGTGCCTGTCCTTTGACTGCTTTCTGAGTTACATAGACAATGTCGGATTCACTCAACAGGATCTTCCACTTGGCGAGCTTGCCGGTGGGCATGGGCTTCTGGGCTACCCAAGTTAAAGCACAACAGGTGCGTTCTAACAGAGAGTACCGGGCCTCATATGGAGTGAAATTTTTGCTGAGGTAGTAAATGGCCCGTTCTTTATTTCCTGTCTCATCATGCTGCCCCAGGACGTAACCGAAGGCACCATCCAACACAGCGACGTAGAGTAACAGAGGTCTATTGGCTCAGGCGAGACTAAGACTGGTGGTGTTGATAGGTATTCCTTGATTCTGTCGAAAGCTTTCTGGCAGTCATTAGTCCATTCGGTGGCGGCATCCTTCTTCAACATCTTGAAGATTGGCTCACAGATAACTGTAGATTGTGCTATGAACCGGCTGATGTAGTTAAGTCTCCCCAAGAAACTCATCACGTCTTCTTGTTCTTTGCTGGCGGTAGTTCTTGAATGGCTTTGACTTTTGATGGATCCAGTTCTATTCCTCGGCGGCTCACAATAAACCCAAGCAATTTTCCAGCTGGAACCCCGAATGCACATTTTGCGGGATTCAGTTTCAGGTTGTACCTTCTCAGTCTATTGAAGAACTTCCTCAAATCTTCCATGTGATCAGTGGCTTTCTTGGACTTGATAATGACGTCATCTACATATACTTCGATCTCCTTGTGTATCATATCGTGAAAAATGGTAGTCATAGCCCTCATGTAGGTGGCCCCTGCGTTCTTAAGGCCAAATGGCATCATCTTGTAGTAGTACATTCCCCACGGCGTAATGAAAGTCGTTTTCTCAGCATCTTCCTCGTCCATCCAGATCTGATGATAACCAGCGAAATAATCCACAAATAACTGCAGCTCATGCTTGGCGCAGTTGTCGATCAGGATGTGTATGTTTGGCAAGGGGAAGTCGTCTTTTGGACTGGCCCGGTTGAGATCCCGGTAGTCGACACAGACTCTAACCTTCCTGTCCTTCTTCGGTACTGGCACAATGTTGGCTAACCACGTTGGATATTCCACTACCCTGAGAACCTTAGCTTTGACCTGCTTAGTGACTTCTTCCTTGATTTTCAAACTCATGTCTGGCTTGAACTTTCTGAGCTTCTGTTTTACTGGCGGACAGGCTGGATCGGTTGGCAATTTGTGAGCCACAATAGATGTACTCAGACCAGTCATGTCGTCGTACGACCAGGCGAATATGTCCTCATATTCTCTTAGAAACTCTGTGTATTCTTCCTTTTCTGATGGTGACAAATGAACGCTGATTCGTGTTTCTTTGATGTTTTCTGCATCTCCCAGGTTAACAATCTCAGTCTCGTCCAGGTTGGACTTAGGTCTGTTCTCAAAATTCTCAACCTCTTTAACAATCTCTTCCGGTATGTCATCTTCCTCTGAATCTATGTCCGTTTGTTGCGTTGTCTCGTTGCATGTCACAGTCATTGGTTCATCAAGATAAGTAATAGTAATGCTGTATAAGTAAAGTAATGAGAGAAAATAATAAGAGTAAGATTTATAAGAAAACCAAAATGCTTTGATAAATTCCATAACTGTTTTTGAACATAGGAGCTCTTTCTTGCAAAAAATAAAAAATGCGAAAGGAAAGTAAACTAGTAAAATAAAAGATAGTGCATGATGCTTGTTCAGCCTTGCTACCCCGAGGCTCGCCGGGCTTTGGTGGTTCTGATAGTCCAGTTATTGAGGCATGCTCCTCTGCTTACAGCCTGTATGGAAGGGCCTTCCTCCCCCTCCTCCTCGAAAATGACACAACAATCCATATTATCGTCTTCCAAGAACAAATTCCTGACTGCTGCCAGTGCTTCCTCTTCTTCTGACTCATAGATAACTTCGGCCGGTTGGAAAGTCTGCTCCAAACGGGGTATTGGCTGCTCCAAAGGATAGTAAGGACCGCGCCATGGTGG
Source organism: Nicotiana attenuata (assembly GCF_001879085.1). Classification (NCBI taxonomy): domain Eukaryota; kingdom Viridiplantae; phylum Streptophyta; class Magnoliopsida; order Solanales; family Solanaceae; genus Nicotiana; species Nicotiana attenuata. Next base: position 24,562,233 of record NC_031989.1, read on the forward strand.
CGACCAGTCGTTGAATTCTTTCCAGGTATACTCATATCCCAACCCGAAGGTGGTGCCATGTTTCTTGAGCTTGATGGGCTTAGTGATTCCTTGGAGATTCTTGCCAAGTCCCTTGCCAGGTTCATATCTGCTCCAGTTTAGTATGCTTTCAATTTTGTTGTCCCACCATTTATCCTTATCAACGGCGTTGACTCGCTCGATGTGGTGGTAAGTTTCCCCGCCTATCCTTCTTCTGCCTCCTATTGCTGGGATAGTCTGGCGACTGTATATGGGATTGCTACCGTCGCCGTGAATGATCACCTCTTGGTGGTTCCACTCAAACTTCACTACCTGATGTAGTGTTGATGCTACAGCCCCAGCGGCATGAATCCATGGTCGTCCCAACAACAAATTGTAAGATGCTGGCACGTCTATCACTTGAAAGTCAACATCGAACCAAGTAGGCCCCATTTGCAAACACAAGCTAATTTCCCCAATGGTGGACCTTTGAGAACCGTCGAAAGCTTTGACGTTGATGGCCCCGTCCTTGATTTCATGCAGCCCTTTTCCCAATGTCCTGAGTGTTACCAACGGACAAATGTTGAGACTGGACCCTCCGTCAATCAGGATCCTGGTGATAAAATAATCTTCGCACTGCACGGTGATGTGTAATGCCTTGTTGTGACTCAATCCCTCCGGTGGCAGCTCATCTTCATGAAAAGTGATCTTGTGACTTTCCAATACTTGGCCTACCATGTTAGCCATCTCTCCGCCGGTGATGTTACTTGGTACATATGCCTCACTCAGCACTCTTAGCAAGGCATTTTTGTGTGCATCGGAACTTTGTAGCAAAGCAAGGATAGAAATCTGTGCCGGTGTTTTGTTCAGCTGATCAATGACTGAGTATTCTTTGGCTTGTATCTTTCTCCAGAGATCGTCGGGCCCAGTTTCAGTGATGGTTGGCCGACTAGAGGCCTGCTTGCTTGACTCAGCCAAATGTTTCGGGGTAGAAACCCTGCCGGTTCTTGTCATACCCTGTGCCGCAACGGCTTCCCCGAACATGACCTTCCCCTTTCTTTTGGCCTCGGCTGTGTATTCCCATGGTATAGCCTTTGTATGGAACGGTGTTATGGTTGACATTGCCACTGAAATTGGTGTGGCTATCTTTACCCCGAACGGAGCAGACCTCTTAGGCGATAAAACTGCAACTTCAAAGGGTGTAGGCGCGTTTGCTGGCGACATAAACTCAACTTCAATCAGCGCTGGCGTCTTTGCAGAGGATGGTGCTTCAAACTCGAGTGGCATGGACATGTTTACCTCGGCGTCCCCAGAAGGCTGAATCTGGACCACAATCGGATTAAGGGTGACTACTGGCTTCTTTGGATCGTCGCCTTTTGTGATTAAACCAATTGATCCCTTGGGGTCCCAGTCATCCTCTATCTCGATCATGTGAACACCTCCGCCCTTGTGGTCTGGCAGAGGGTTATTGCGGACATTCCGAGCAGGTTCCTTTGCTACAACGATCTTGTTATCAATCAAAGTCTGGATTTTATCCTTCAAAGAGCGGCATTCATCAATGGTATGTCCTTTCATGCCGGAATGGTATGCACAGGATTTATTTGGATTGACCCACTGAGAAGGGTTTTCTGGGGTTATAGCAGGGATAGGGGTGACATAACCAGCAGTTTTGAGCCTTTCGTACAGCTGGTCAATTGGTTCAGCAATGGCGGTATACTGTTTGGGAGGTCTGCGGTCAAAATTTGGTCGAGGTCTAGGGAAGTTTTGACGTGGGGGAGGTGATTGATAGTGGGATGGTTGGGTGTTGTAGGCTTGGTAAACATGTGCTGGTTGGGAGTATTTGGGTGAAGTGGGCTGATATGCGGGAGGTGATTGATAAGTGAGTGGTGGAGTTTGGTAAGAGGGTGAGGGTGCTTGGTAATTTGGAGTAGGCTGATATGTGATTGGAGGTATTGGGTAGGTTTGGTATTTGATAGGGGATTTGGTCCTCTGTGCAACCATTACAGCACCTACGTCCCTTTTCTTAGACGTACCACCAGATTGTAAAGCCTTATTGGTAGCCTGCAATGCTTCAAAGTTCGTAACCATACTACTCTTGATGCCTTCCTCGATCCTTTCTCCTAGCTTGATGATATCAGAAAATTTATGATTCTCGATTAGCATCAGCCTCTCATAATACTGTGGGTCTTGGGCCCGAACGAAGAATTTGTTCATTTGCTCTTCTTCCAAAGCAGGCCTAACCTTAGCAGCTTCTGATCTCCATCGAGTAGCATACTCACGGAAGGTCTCTGTGGGTTTCTTCTTCAAGTTTTGAATATAGAACACATCTGGTGCATTCTTTGTGTTGAACCTGAATCTGTCCATAAAATCAGACGCCATGCTTACCCAGCTTGACCACTTCTTCAGATCTTGGCTAATGTACCAAGATAAAGCGTCTCCCTTCAGGCTCCTCATAAAAAGCTTCATGCGGATTTTCTCGTCTCTTCCTACTCCGACCATCTTGTCACAGTATGTTCTCAAGTGAACCCTTGGATCCCCTGTACCATCAAACATCTCGAACTTGGGAGGTTTGTACCCCTCGGGCAATTTGACATCGGGCTGTATGCAAAGATCTTCATAGTTTAGCCCCTCAATTCCCTTACTACCTTCAACGCCTTGAATCCTGCTAGTAACCTTTTAAGCTCTTCGGCCAGATTTCAGATGATAAAGTCCTTATCATCGGACTCGGGTGTGCTTGAGATGGGCTGGGTGGAGTGTGGCATAGTCTCCACGTAGATGGGGGTATTATGTTGGGTGTGGCAGTGGTCATTTGTGGAGTTCTGGAGTTCTGGGATGAGCAGTGGGGTGTTATTTGAGGTATGGAAGTATTGCGATGGTGGTGAGGAATGGGATGGTTTTGTTGCTTTGGGATATTTTGTGGAGGTACATGATTCTGAGTATTTGGGAAAGTAACCCCTGGAGTGGTGAGGGAAAATGACATATTTGCCAGATTCCGGACTTGATCAAGTTCTTCCTGAAACTTCAACAACTTTTGTTCTAGTTGGGATGCATTTTCCTTGGGGACCATAGTACCATGAGTGACCTCTGCCCGTTCAGCTGAGTTGTTCGAATCTTCCATTTTTCCTTTATTTTTGTGTCTGACAGGACTGGGAGGACTAGGAGGAGGAGTAGGTGGAGGGCCCCTGGATCTTGTAAAATATGATGATGTTGCCAGAGTTCACGAACTAACCTTTGGAGAGGGGAATAAACAAAAGTAAAAACAAAAAGGTAACAAGTCAGTGAGGATCGTTAGAAAAATGTTGCAATATTTAAATACGTAGTGCTGAAATATAAAGCGCGCCTTAATTTTGGGGACCTCGTTGTGCCCGAGGTAGGTCTAGCGACAAGTTAATTTGGAGAAATTAGAATGCTAAATGCCTCATTTCATTGATAAAAGGTAGACGAATCCCAAAACGACACTAAATAACAAGAAAAAAATAAAAATCACTAATGGCCATCGGCCTTATTACATAAAGCGGAAATGGAAATTCCTATCTATTTGGTCCCCGAGGGACCTTCCCCAGACTCGCCATCATTGGCTCCATCGAACAGCTTCCCTAGCTCGCGCAGTCCTAGTAGCAAGTAAGCTCTGGCCAGATGTCCGCCTTCATTTCCTTCAGCAGTCCGGCAGTCTTCGACCCTCTTCAGAAACTTCTTTTCCAATTCTACTATACCTCGCTCCAAATAGACCAATCGTTTGTTGGTATTGACAGCCATATCCTTCCACTCTTCAATTAGTTTTTGATTGGCTTCCTGTATCTCCCGGTGCTCACTTTCACATTCCCGAATCCTCTTGCGCAGTTGGTTGTACTTGACCTGTGCTTCAGCCTTTTCATCGATGATCCTGTGACCTCGAACAAACCTGGGTTAACTCAGACCATTGTGATTATCCTCCAGCCAGCCTGAGTAGTATGGGGTACAACCAGCATGGTATCGGTCTAGTTCGATGGTGTCCTTTCCCAAGACAATTTTGCAGTGCCACATATGCTGAGCCTGGCACAGTACGGACTATCGTCAGCCTGGAAGTCAGCCCGAAAATGACTCATCTTGTCGACCCTTGGTATAACCTGTTTCCTACCAGCCTGTCTCATAACTCGGAGAGGGACATAAGGGTAGGTTCCCCTCAAACCGATCAGTATCAGAAATGGCGCATCCCTGGATCGAACGATGAATTCTTCAGTAGGGAACCACTCGAACATCCATTGTACCCGGTCTTCAGTCAAATTATCAAAGAGTTCGACCCATTCTCTAGCATTCTCCGGTTGGGCGAATATGTTGGGCATGTAATTCATTCGCTTTGGGTGATGAAAGGCGATATGATCGTCCCAGTCCCTTCGATGGATTTCCTGTCGGTACTCACCCTTTTGGAGATGTTCCATGAGACACAGTTGAAGTAGAAGATTACAACCCTCGAGATGTTTGGCTCCTTGTTGACACCTTTCTAGGGCTCGGTATATCTCTGCAATGATCATTGGCACAAGACTGAACGGTTGTCCGTCAATTCCTTCCATTAGAGTTTTGGTGACCATAGCTAGCCTGGTATGGATTCTTGCTTTCTTCATTGGAAACACTATCATCCCCAAGAAACGAAACATGAAGACAAAGACCCTTCGGTGAATATGCCCCAATGATGTAACGGCGAACTCGTCAGGATAAGTACGGTAAGATTTGTTGTGGTCGTACCTCTCGTACAAAGAGTCAAAGGGAATGTACGACTCTTTCAAACATGTCAAGTCTGGATTCTTCTTTAGACCCATCATTTTGAGAAAACCTCTACCTTTGCGGTTTTTCGGCATTAACAAACCCGGTGTTTCCCACGGTATTCCAGCCAGTCCTCCTATTTCCTCGAGCAGGGGTGTCATCTCAATGTCTCCGAAGCGGAACACAGACCTATCACAATCCCAGAATAGGGTAGCAGCTTCTATGATTTTGTTGTTGGGTTGAATTTCCAAGAGAGAAGGTAGGTTTCCCAGGTATTTCCGGACAAGAGTCTGATCGCTGGAATGAAGATCCTTCCACCAGCTTAGCAGTTTGGGGTGGATGTGGGTGACCATGCCGAATATAGGGACTTCGTGCCTCATATTTCTGCAAGACAAAAAGGTTAGGCCCTTACCCCCACCAGACTCGACTATTTAATATCAACAATTGGCATAAAAGCATTTTAGTTCTCCAAATAAATGCACAAAACGTGGTAGTGTCTGTTTGGATTTTGGGAAAACCCAGTGGACTTTGGACAAGGCTATCTTAAAGAGTCATTATGCGGACAACATAACTGACTCGGCTAGGTTTGACCATGATGCATGAACAATTAAACAGAGTAAGGTTTTTATGGGGTATTAGACTGGTACCCTTGAGCGGACAACTCAAGAGGGAAAGGCGCGGAACCGTCGACTAGACCGTTGATCGACAAATCAGGCGCTTCTTGGGAGGCAACCCATGTCTTTTTCTTTTTGTTTTCTTTGATTTTCTTTGTAGTATAGGATTGATTTTTGGGCTAACTGGTTGTGAGATGTTGCAGGATTGAGTTGATGCAGTGCAGGACATAATTGAAGAAATTGCACAGTCTCTGAAGTTTCCAGTGCTGCCGCACTACAATTTTGTGCGGACCGCACTGGTGTGGGTAAGATTAGACCTCTCTGAAGTTTGCCACCGCGGTCGCATTACATTTTGTGCGGACCGCGGTGGACCTCTGCGGCCGCGGTCTGTTTTGTGCGGACCGCAGAGGTTGCCTTCTCAAACTTTTTCTAAACAAACCCAGCGCGGACCGCGGTCCATTTTGTGCGGCCGCGCTGGTAGGTGAGAATGGAACCCAGCGGTTGTTCTATAAATAGACCTCAGGGACCCCTGTTTACACTTTTCGCAAATTTTAAACTCAAAAGAGACTAAACACTGTTCATCATTCTTCCTTGCTCGTAATTACTCATCTGCATTGCTTTGCTTCATTTCATCTCTACAACTGGTACATTAATACTCATCTTAACCTCTTACTTTTGTTCTTTACAATTAATTTTCATTTCTTTTAGTGTTTCATCCCTTCATCTCTCATGTTTTCTTCACTAGATTAGTTAGATTAGTTAACTGTTGTCGCGCCCCCTTTTTCCTCAGCGGAAATTGGGTTTATGACATTTGGGAAGACAACTTGTTCCCTTTTGGGAATTGGGTTTTGGATTGAATTGAAGAGTCGCCACCTAATGATTTAAGTGCATTAGGACACTAAGAAGGGTTTGAGTCAAGTAACCAGAGATTGGGTAAGGACTTAAAATTATCCCAAGGGGAAGGTGTTAGGCACCCCTCAGGATCCACTAGTGTGGTTCCCGGCCAAACTATTGTTGTGACTTAAGTACAAATAACACATAGGCAAGTAGGACTTCAAATAAGAGGGGATTTTTCACATAAAGGTTAGAAATAAACAAAGTCGGAGAGCATTAAAGAGAGTTGATTTAGAAGAAACGTTTAAAGGATTTAAAAGAAACAAAGAAACAAAGGGAAGGGGGTCCTAGGTTTATTAATAATATGGATTACCCCACACAACATATTCTTACGCGTGATGTTATTGCGTGGTCATCATATCCATATCTACCACTTCCCACACCGTTAAGGTATTAAAGCGCGGAATGGTCTCGTTTACTTATTGCATGCTATTACCCGCCCAGTCCTATCAGTCCCGGAGGTACTTGGGACTACTAATCCTAAAGGGAGGGGATGTTTGGCTTATTTGTGGTTTCAAAAGGTAAAAATACTAAGGCGACAAACAAAACACATATAGCAAGTTTGAGGAAGCATATAAATAAATAAAAGGCTTAGACAGACCTCCTTTAAACCAAATAAAGCACATAGTTTCGCATGTCTTGCACGTACTGTTTAAGGTCTAATTAAACTTAAAAGGTTTGAGACAGACTGATTTATTACATAGTTCAGATAAGAAGCCCGAAGCAGGCCTACCTGTTGGTTGTAGCTAATAAGATCTAATTCAATTTATAAAATTCATCCTACAGTTTGCCTAAGTGATAGACGAAAGCCTATGGGCATGATATCTACAGATTTCAGAAACAAGAATATGAACAGAATACAAACTGATTAAGAAAGGTTGCTAGTTAAAAAATGAGTTTTAGAAGTGCACAAGTTCTTCCATTGGTAATACATTATTACTGCTAGTTTTATACTTATAAACGAGTGAGGTGATTCAGATTCAATTAAAGCTCTGATAGGCATGCTATCTATGCGTTTGTTGACTTTAGAACACATTTTATAGATATAGTAAAAATGCAGAAACCCTATAGGCATGACCTCTAAATGCTGGGTTTTATATGAACATGACATCTAAGTGCTGGGTTTTATATGAACATGGCATCTGATTGCGTTTGGTTATTAAGACCTATAAACACGTTTGCCTAGTGAGAAGTGGATATGCTAGAATCAAAAGGACCTATAGGCATATCCTCTACATACATATGCATCCTATAGACATGGTATCTATACATGAGAGTGCTGAAATCCTATAGACATGTTATCTACGTATGAGAACGCCGAAATTAGAAAATCCTATAGGCATGTTATCTACGTGTGGAAGTGCAGAAAATCAGAAACTCCTATAGGCAGGTTATCTACCCTTTGCATACATGGTTACCCTTCCCTTTTTCACTAGCCAACCCCGAAAGTTTTATTACAAAGTTATTACAGCCCAGAAAAGTAAAATAAAGAAAAATACATCATAAAAAAAATTACAACCAAGGAGAGCCTGATTCAAACTTCCTGTCTGAAGTATGAAGTAAACCAACTCCAAAGATCAGATTTCAAAGACTATCTCTCATTTGGGGTGTGTCAGGGCTCCCCTAAGAGCCTCACATAGATTCCGGGCAGTGCTTACACCCCAAATACATTACCAGACTAGGACATAGTGCAGTGTGGAAAGGCCAGCCCTCAAGTGTCCAAGTTCAGAGGGAACTCAAGGTCCCAAGGCAAGGTTCACAAGAGGGGGGCAGAACTTAGGAACTAAGAGAGAGAGTGCAAGTACAGAATTCTGAAAGGGGATAAAGGGGAAGGGAAACAGTACACATAAGGATATAGGAATGGGGAGTTGCAAGAGGTAAAGAGTAGGCTAGTGGGCATAGCCCAACAATGGGAGATGCTGGCACACCCATAAGCCTACTGGAACACATTGTTTAGAGGTCAGGATCCCCTAGGGTATCAAGTTTAATCCCTAGATTAAAAAAATTGCATATTGCCATGTTTTAAACTGTAACTCAAAAGCACATAAAGGGAATAGGGAGGAGGGGTTCATAACAGAAACAAGCAAAAGAAAACAACATGCTAGTTTAAGTATTTAAATCTGCAGAAGTAATAAAGTAGACATAGCTGTAGAAAGCTGTAAGTAAACACATTGTGGTGATGTTGAAACTTAAATTAGGACATACCAGTTTCAAAGAAACAAATAGAGAAAATGCAGTAGTCTTGTAAAAGCCACAGTGCAGACAAGAAAGAGAGTAAGAGTTCAGAAGAGATTGTGAATTGTGAAGTGGGGGATTGTTAAACCGTGTGCTGTGTGTTAGAGAGTCGTGTATTTATAGTGTAAAAGTCATGGGGAAATAAGGTAAGAAAATAATTGAAGAACTGATTGTCAATCAATTACACAAGACTCCCTTTAATTAAGGGATTCAATTCAAACGGGTATAAACCAATTAAGGAAAGTAATTAATCAAACACTTTGTGCAAAGTAGGCAATTAGGGGTGAATACGTAAGAGTTTTATTTAAAACAGAATTTTGAAATACACGGTTGTGCAATTAAGGAAAGAGAATCAATTAATAGCCAAGAAATCAGCGGTCTGAGATTTGTTATGAATGAACCGAGTCAAAAGATGGGAAAGGTTTTTAACTTAAAGAAAATTAGCAAACATGGAAAGGGAATCAATTAGACCCATATTCAGAGGGGAGTATGGACTAATTACAGATTTAAAAACTGCTTTAGAGGGAAGTTCATCATATATAAGGAGCATACAAACACGTTAAGCATGAAAGAAGACTGTAGTGTCATTGTAAAATCAATAGAAAATCCAGTATAGAAGAGTTTAGCAAAAGGTCAGAGTCATATAAAAACAAAGAAGTCCAAACTCAATTCAAAGACTCGAAGTCAATCTGAAAGAATTAGGGGTTTCAAAATAAAACCCTAGTTCAAGCAAACCATAAAGCAGAGATGAGAGGGCAGGCAATTGAATCGAAATCATGTTTAGAAGTTTCAGAAAAAGAACAGGCTTCTTCAGCAACAGAACTCATGAGAAAACATGATAGCAAAGTAACATGCAATCACAGTAGAAGGATTCAAAGAACATATTGGCAAATACCGATAAGAACAGTAGAAGAAGCATGCTTAAGAGGATCTTTCAGGAGAAATTCAAACAAGGTTCAGTAGAAGAAAAATAGCAAAACCTTAAGATCACAGTAGAAAGAATGTAGTAGGAAAAACATAACAGAACATAGTAGAAGAAAGTACGAGAACATAGTATGGAAAACATGGTAGAAGAACATACAAGCATGGAGCATATAAAACACAGTAAAAAAAAGAACATACAAGAACGGAGCATAAAAACTCAGTAAAAGAGCATACAAGAACAGAACACATACAAGAACGTGGTAGATAAAACACAGGAGCACAATAGAGGCAAATACACAAAAGAAAGGGGGAAGAGAAACACTTAAACATTTTTTTCAGAAAACCTTAGACCGGAAAGAAAGATTTTAAAAAGTAATTTTCGAAAGAAAAGTTAGGGAAATCGTTTGAAAACTCAAAGAGAGCACAGATACCCACATGTCTAAAGAATTCAGAGAAAACCTCAAAGGGTTAGGGTTTCAGAAGAACCCTAGAAATGAGAAAGGCTTTGAGATGGTCATCGATTTGAGTCGAAGAGGTCGGAATCAGACTCAAACAACTATAGTACGCCGAAGCAAGGCCGGAGATGACCAGAGAACCTTGAATTGATAGAGGTCTGGGTGAAAACCGTCAAAGTCAGGCCTCGAATCTTCAGGTATCAAGCACATAGGAGCAATAGGAGGTGAGCATAGGACTCCCATAGCCTGAGAAGCCATGGATTCCGGTGGGTTTCACGGTGGGAGATGGTATGAGACAATTAGGGTTCAGAGAAGGTTCGAGAGAGTTTGAGGGGGTGAAGGGATTCAAAGGCGGCTGATAGATGAGAGTGATTTAGGGTTGGGGGTTTTGGGAAATTAAAAAG
>NC_031989.1:24572500-24580918 GCF_001879085.1 Nicotiana attenuata
AAAATGAAGAGGTATAATATGTTAACAACTATCAAGGCAATAGAGGCAACTCTTCAAACCAACAATGGCGACCCCAAGGTAATTGGGGCAATCAACAACAAGGTGGTGGTAATTGGAACAACAACAACCAAGGCGGTAATTGGGGGAATAACAATCAAGGCAACCAAGGGCATTGGAATGGTAATAACAACAATTGGAACAACAATGGTCAAGGCAATTGGAACGACAATGGAAACTAAGGAAACCGGGGGCAAGGCTTTCAAAGGCCCCCAATGTACCAACAACCGAACAATCCACCCCCGTTCCCTTCTCAGGGATCTAGTTCTTCGGGTAACGATATGGGAAGAATAGAAATGATGTTCGAACAAATGATGAAGAAGAACCAAGATTCCGATGCTCAATTGGCTTCCCACAATACCTCCATTCGGAATTTGGAGGTGCAATTAGGCCAAATCTCTCAATCGTTGAATACTCGCCCTAAGGGTGCTCTACTAAGTGATATGGTAGTGAACCCTAAGGGTGGGAACAATCATGTGATGGCGGTTACACCACGAAGTGGGAGAGGCAGTGATGTGCATGCCTCGAAAGATAAGCAAGTTGTGGATGGTGATGTTGAGTTTCGGGAAAATGATGTTCCTTTGGTAGTTGAAGATGTGGGTGATGACAAGGTGAACAATGAAGTGAGGATTGACATTAATGAAGCCGAGGTGGAAACTCAAGAGGCCCTGAACTCGTCTAGGGAGCACATAATTGACATGCCGGAGCCAGTGGTGCCAAAAGCCAAGGCACCTTTGCCTAGACCACCTCCGCCTTATCCTTAAAGGCTAGCCAAGCAGAAAAGTGACAACCAATTCAAAAAGTTCATTGACATGATGAAGAGCTTATCCACCAACGTGCCTTTGGTGGAGGCTTTGGAGAAAATGCCTGTTTATGCTAAATTCATGAAGGATTTGGTTACAAAGAAAAGATCAATGGACTGTGAAACTATCAAGATGACCCCACCAAGTTAGTTCCAGTACATTCAATGGCCCCGAAATTAGAGGATCCTGGTGTTTTCACTATCCCCTGCACTATTGGTAGTGCAGACTTTGCCAAGTCTTTATGTGATCTTGGGGCGAGCATCAATTTAATGCCCTTCTCAGTTTTCAAGACTTTGTGTATTGGGCCACTAAGGCCAACTTCTATGAGATTACAGATGGCAGACAGATCAATGAACCGACCTTTGGGTATAGTTGATGATGTACTTGTCCGGGTGGACAAATTTATCCTGCCGGCTGACCTTGTGATTTTGGATTGTGAGGTGGACTATAAGGTCCCGATTATTCTAGGGAGACCTTTCCTTGCAACGGGGAAGGCATTGGTTGATGTTGAAGCGGGTGAACTAACTTTCAGAGTGGGTGATGAGAAGGTCGTCTTTAATGTTTGCAAGTCTATGAAGCAACTCAATCGCGCCGAAGTGTGCTCATTTGTAGACCTTGTCACAGCTGTGAATGTGGATGACACCAGTGCTATGATCAAAGTGGAGGATCCCCTTGAGGCCGTGCTATTAAAGCTTGATGACAATAATGATGCAAGCAGAGTGGAGTGTGTCGATGCCTTACATGGGATGGGCTCTTATTCCTATGAGCCAAGAAAATCATCTTTGGATCTTGAAAATCGGCAAACTCCACCAACCAAACCATCAATTGAGGAACAACTAGTGTTGGAATTGGAGCCACTACCTTCACACCTCAGCCCCGCGTTGTGCATGCACAAGATTATTCTGGAGGATGATGCAAAGCCCTCCCTATAACATCAAAAGAGGCCCAATGAAACAATGCAAGAAGTGGTGAAGAAAGAAATGATCAAGTGGTCAAATGCAGGCATGGTGTATCCGATCTCCGATAGCTCATGGACTTCTCCGGTGCAATGTGTGCCGAAGAAGGCTGGAAGGATTGTGGTGACAAATGTCAACAATGAACTTAGTCCCACTCGGACCATTACTAGGAGGAGGGTTTGCATGGATTACCGGAAGCTGTATAAAGTGAGCCACAAGGATCATTTTCCATTGCCATTCCTCAATCAAATGCTTGATATTATCTTGGGAAGTTTGAAGACATCCATGTGGTGGCTGCTATTCATTCCAAATGATTGAAAGGTAACATGTGTCGTGCCGCGACGTTAAATTAGGCGCTTCTTAGGAGGAAACCCATGTCTTTTTCTTTTTGTTTTCTTTGATTTTCTTTGTAGTTAGGATTGATTTTTGGGCTAACTGGTTGTGGGATGTTGCAGGATTGACTTGATGCAGTGCAGGACATAATTGAAGAAATTGCACAGTCTCTGAAGTTTCCAGTCCGACTGCACTACAATTCTGTGCGGGCCGCACTGGTGTGGGTAAGATTAGACCTCTCTAAAGTTTGCCACCGCGGCCGCATTACATTTTGTGCGAACCGCGGTGGACCTCTGCGGCCGCGGTCTGTTTTGTGCGGACCGCAGAGGTTGCCTTCTCAAACTTTTTCTAAACAAACCCAGCGCGGACCGCGGTCCATTTTGTGCGGCCGCGCTGGTAGGTGAGAATGGAACCCAGCGGTTGTTCTATAAATAGACCTCAGGGACCCCTATTTACACTTTTCTCAAATTTTAAACTCAAAAGAGACTAAACACTGTTCATCATTCTTCCTTGCTCGTAACTACTCATCTGCATTGCTTTGCTTCATTTCATCTCTACAACTGGTACATTAATACTCATCTTAACCTCTTACTTTTGTTCTTTACAATTAATTTTCATTTCTTTTAGTGTTTCATCCCTTCATCTCTCATGTTTTCTTCACTGGATTAGTTAGATTAGTTAACTGTTGTCGCGCCCCTTTTTTCCTCCACGGAAATCAGGTTTATGACATTTGGGAAGACAACTCGTTCCCTTTTGGGAATTGGGTTTTGGATTGAATTGAAGAGTCGTCACCTAATGATTTAAGTGCATTAGGACACTAAGAAGGGTTTGAGTCAAGTAACCAGAGATTGAGTAAGGGCTTGAAATTATCCCAAGGGGAAGGTGTTAGGCACCCCTCAGGATCCACTAGTGTGGTTCCCGGCCAAACTATTGTTGTGACTTAAGTACAAATAACACATAGGCAAGTAGGACTTCAAATAAGAGGGGATTTTTCACATAAAGGTTAGAAATAAACAAAGTCGGAGAGCATTAAAGAGAGTTGATTTAGAAGAAACGTTTAAAGGATTTAAAAGAAACAAAGAAACAAAGGGAAGGGGGTCCTAGGTTTATTAATAATATGGGTCACCCCACACAACATTCGGTAATCATTCTTACGCGTGATGTTATCGTGTGGTCATCATATCCATATCTACCCTTTCCCACCCCGTTAAGGTATTAAAGCGCGGAATGGTCTCGTTTACTTATTGCATGCTATTACCCGCCCCAGTCCTATCAGTCCCGGAGGTACTTGGGACTACTAATCCCAAAGGGAGGGGATGTTTGGCATATTTGTGGTTTCAAAAGGTAAAAATACTAAGGCGACAAATAAAACACATATAGCAAGTTTGGGAAGCGTATAAACAAATAAAAGGCTCAGACAGACCTCCTTTAAACCAAAGAAAGCACATAGTTTAGCATGTCTTGCACGTACTGTTTAAGGTCTAATTAAACTTAAAAGGTTTGAGGCAGACTGATTTATTACATAGTTCAGATAAGAAGCCCGAAGCAGGCCTACCTGTTGGTTGTAGCTAATAAGATCTGATTCAGTTTATAAAATTTATCCTACAGTTTGCCTAAGTGATAGATGAAAGCCTATGGGCATGATATCTACAGATTTCAGAAACAAGGGAACTGAATACGTACTGATTTAAGAAAGGTTGCTAGTTAAAAAACGAGTTTTAGAAGTGCACAAGTTCTGCCATTGGTAATATATTATTACTGCTAGTTTTAGACTTATAAACGAGTGAGGTGATTCATATTCAATTAATGCTCCTATAGGCATGCTTTCTATGCGTTTGTTGACTTTAGAACACATTTTATAGACATAGTAAAAATGCAGAAACCCTATAGGCATGACCTCTAAATGCTGGGTTTTATATGAACATGACATCTAAATGCTGGGTTTTATATGAACATGACATCTGATTGCGTTTGGTTATTAAGACCTATAAACACGTTTGCCTAGTGAGAAGTGGATATGCAAGAATCAGAAAGGACCTATAGGCATATTCTCTACATGCATATGCATCCTATAGACATGGTATCTATACATGAGAGTGCAGAAATCCTATAGACATGTTATCTACGTATGAGAACACCGAAATTAGAAAATCCTATAGGCATGTTATCTACTTATGGAAGTGCAGAAAATCAGAAACTCCTATAGGCAGGTTATCTACCCTTTGCATACATGGTTACCCTTCCCTTTTTCACTACCCAACCCTGAAAGTTTTATTACAAAGTTATTACAGCCCAGAAAAGTAAAATAAAGAAAATTACATCATAAAAAAAAAGTACAACCAAGGAGAGCCTGATTCAGACTTTCTGTCTGAAGTATAAAGTAAACCAACTCCAAAGATCACATTTCAAAGACTTTCTCTCATTTGGGGTGTGTCAGGGCTCCCTAAGAGCCTCACATGGATTCCGGGTAGTGCTTACACCCTAAATACATTACCAGACTAGGACATAGTGCAGTGTGGAAGGGTCAGCCCTCAAGTGTCCAAGTTCAGAGGGAACTCAATGTCCCAAGGCAAGGTTCACAAGAGGGGGCAGAACTTAGGAACAAAGAGAGAGAGTGCAAGTGCAGAATTCTGAAAGGGGAAAAAGGGGAAGGGAAACAGTACACATAAGGATATAGGGAATGAGGAGTTACAAGAGGTAAAGAGCAAGCTAGTGGGCATAACCCAACAATGGGAGATGCTGGCACACCCATAAGCCTACTGGAACACATTGTTTAGAGGTCAGGATCCCCTAGGGGATCAAGTTTAATCCATAGACAATAACTTGCATATTGCCATATTTTAAACTGTAACTCAAAAGCACATAAAGGGAATAGGGAGGAGGGGTTCATAACAGAAACAAGCAAAAGAAAACAACATGCTAGTTTAAGCATTTAAATCTGCAGAAGTAATAAAGTAGACATAGATGTAGAAAGCTGTAAGTAAACACATTGTGGTGATGTTGAAACTTAAATTAGGACATACCAGTTTCAAAGAAACAAATAGAGAAAATGCAGTAGTCTTGTAAAAGCCAGTGCAGATAAGAAAGAGAGTAAGAGTTCAGAAGAGATTGTGAATTGTGAAGTGGGGGATTGTTAAATCGTGTGCTGTGTGTTAGAGAGTCGTGTATTTATAGTGTAAAAGTCATGGGGAAATAAGGTAAGAAAATAATTGAAGAACTGCAGCGGAAGTTTGAGGCAATAACAGGTCTGTGATGCCCTTAGATGTTCTGGGCCGCACGCGCGCTACACTGATGTATTCAACGAGTTTATAGCCTTGGCCGACAGGCCCGGGTAATCTTTGAAATTTCATCGTGATGGGGATAGATCATTGCAATTGTTGGTCTTCAACGAGGAATTCCTAGTAAGCGCGAGTCATCAGCTCGCGTTGACTACGTCCCTGCCCTTTGTACACACCGCCCGTCGCTCCTACCGATTGAATGATCCGGTGAAATGTTCGGATCGCGGCGACGTGGGCGGTTCGCTGCCCGCGACGTCGCGAGAAGTCCATTGAACCTTATCATTTAGAGGAAGGAGAAGTCGTAACAAGGTTTCCGTAGGTGAACCTGCGGAAGNTACAAACACGTTAAGCATGAAAGAAGACTGTAGTGTCATTGTAAAATCAGTAGAAAATCCAGTATAAAAGAGTTTAGCAAAAGGTCAGAGTCATATGAAAACAAAGAAGTCCAAACTCAATTCAAAGACACGAAGTCAATCTGAAAGAATTAGGGGTTTCGAAATAAAACCCTAGTTCAAGCAAACCATAAAGCAGAGATGAGAGGGCAGGCAATTGAATCGAAATCATGTTTAGAAGTTTCAGAAAAAGAACAGGCTTCTTCAGCAACAAAACTCATGAGAAAACATAATAGCAAAGTAACATGCAATCACAGTAGAAGGATTCAAAGAACATAATGGCAAATACTGATAAGAACAGTAGAAGAAGCATGCTTAAGAGGATCTTTCAGGAGAAATTCAAACAAGGTTCAGTAGAAGAAAAATAGCAAAACCTTAAGAACACAGTAGAAAGAATGTAGTAGGAAAAACATAGCAGAACATAGTAGAAGAAAGTACGAGAACATAGTATGGAAAACATGGTAGAAGAACATACAAGCATGGAGCATATAAAACACAGTAAAAAAGAACATACAAGAACGGAGCATAAAAACTCAGTAAAAGAGCATACAAGAACAGAACACATACAAGAACGTGGTAGATAAAACACAGGAGCACAATAGAGGCAGATACACAAAAGAAAGGGGGAAGAGAAACACTTAAACATTTTTTCAGAAAACCCTAAATCGAAAAGAATGATTTTAAAAAGTAATTTTCGAAAGAAAAGTTAGGGAAATCGTTTGAAAACTCAAAGAGAGCACAGATACCCCACATATCTAAAGAAATCGGAGAAAACCTCAAAGGGTTAGGGTTTTAGAAGAACCCTAGAAATGAGAAAGGCTTTGAGATGTCATCGATCTGAGTCGGAGAGGTCGGAATCAGACTCAAACAACTATAGTACGCCGGAGCAAGGCCGGAAATGACCAGAGAACCTTGAATCAATAGAGGTCTAGGAGAAAACCTTCGAAGTCAGGCCTCGAATCTTCAGGTATCAAGCACATAGGAGCAATAGGAGGTGAGTATAGGACTCCCACTGCCTGAGAAGCCATGGATTCCAGTGGGTTTCACAGTGGGAGATGGTAGGAGACGATTAGGGTTCAGAGAAGGTTCGAGAGAGTTTGAGAGGGTGAAGGGATTCAAAGGCGGCTGATAGATGAGAGTGATTTAGGGTTGTAGGGTTTGGGAAATTAAAAAGGAAAGAAGGGATCGTGGACGTTGATTATTTTGATCAATGACCTGGATTTATTAGGGAGCCGGGCTGGTTGGATTAAATCGAGTCATGGGCGGGTAGTTTAGGAATTGGGCCGGTCCAATCGAGATTGAAATTGGGTTAACTGGGGTGGTCGATTTGGGCTAAAATTGAAATAAATAGGGCTAGATTTTAAATAGCCACTTTTTCCCTTTTTATTTTATAAAATAGTAAAATGATTTCTGAAAACAAACTGAAGGTACTAAATTTATTAATAATATATAGATATTAAGTTAAAAATACTGGAATCAAATTTGTAATTATAAGCGCAATTAATTCTTAAAATAGGCTAATATTGCAATTATATGCAATTTAGCTTTAAAATTCTAAATAAATTTGTAAAAATGTGCAAAAATTACCTTAGCTATATTTTGGGATAAATATGAGAATAAAATAAAATTAATCACCAAAAATGATAATTTGAGGAATAATTATTGGTTTTTGTATAGCTAAAATAGGGCAATAAATTGATTTAAAAAATCTTTTAAAAATTAGAAAAAATACTAAAACATTTGGACACACTTATATATGCAAACATATGTTATTTCGAAAGTATTTTGCATATAAAAAATATACAGGGAAAAATTGGGTATCAACAACTGTTAGTTTAATTAGGCCTAGGTTGTACAAAATAGACTGGGTAAACATATGGAAACATCAAGTAGGGACAAATTTAAGCTAAAAAGCAATATCCACGAACCCTAACTCAATTCCATACCTGGGCACCCTCCGCGGACCGCGCTCGTGTTTGTGCGGTCCACGGTGCCCTAATGCGGTCTGCAGTACCACTTTGTGCGGACCGCGGTGATGAAATTCTGAAAAGAGGACTCCTGCCCAGTGCGGCCGCGCTATATTTTGTGCGGTCCGCACTGGCCGCGGTACTACTTTGTGCGGTCCGCGGTGTTTTAGATTCAGAGGGTGGTATTTTGAACCCAACCCCTGCGCGGACCGCGGTCATTTCTGTGCGGTCCGCGGTGGTCCCTGTGCGGCCGCACTCCTTTTTGTGCGGTCCGCACAGGCCCTATTTCTGCTACTATTTCTGCAACTGTCTGCTTATGCTCTGCAATTCTTCCTGAACTAATGTCTCACTGTCTCTGCTGATACTAACAATGTTAGATGATGTGTATGCAGATAATGGTTAAACTACGAGGTAAAGGCTCAAAACAACCCGGGAGAGGTGATTCCTCCCGGGGAGGAAAGCAGAGATTGGTTAAACTCACTCCCCAGGCTCGTCAAAATATAAAGAAGATGAGAAAAGCAATTAAGGCAGCTGACAGAGCCTGTGATCAATCGGGGAGTGAGTATGTGCCATCCCAAGACATCTCCTCAGACTCGGTGCCAACTCATATCGCCACGAGTTTCAGATTGACT
>NC_031989.1:24584064-24597661 GCF_001879085.1 Nicotiana attenuata
CCTATATGATCTTGAGTTGAATGAAGCTTACATTAGTGGATACTTACATAAGGGGCAAGCATATGGTACCTAGAGCCGGACTTGTGACCTTTTCTTGAGAGAGATGAGTGAATTCCCATTAACCTCGATTTGTGTGTCAATACTCTAAAAGGGTGAGGTTTGCTTAGGGAGAGTTAAGGATGTGTGAGTTTGGGTTCCACAATGACTAAAGTAATTGAAAGAGTTCGTTGATGTGTTGAGTCAACTCTTGATGCTCTTGTGTCACAATTGATCCATGGTTTTTCAAAGGTTAAATGTTGTTAATGATGCATTCGTATTGAGGGCAATTGTTAGTCTCAATTGATGCTTGTTGAGGTTACTTTAGGATAGCTGGAATTCTTGGATTTTACCTTAAGGGGTGGGTCTTATTTTGTTTGCTTGAGGACAAGCAAAAGCTTAAGTTTGGGGGAGTTGATAACTAGGGATTTTGACGTATTTTATGCTCCTTCTTGCTTACGCTTTGATTATAAATTCTTACAAAATAGTCCCAAAAGGCTCATAAGTTGTGCTTGATTGCAGGTTTGATCGACAAAGTGACGAAATGTCAAAGTTCGGCTCAAAAAGGAGTGAAACCTGCTCAAGTACCAAAGATAAGGCAAACTCAGGACAAACAGGCCTAGTGCGGCCGCAGTCCATTCTGTGCGGTCCGCACTAGGGAGATTCAGAGAACTGGCAAAACAAGCTTCAAGGCAGTGCGACCGCAGTCAATCTTGGGCGGTCCGCACTGAAGGCTTCGCGGCCGCACTATCATTATGTGCGGTCCGCGGAAGAGAAGATCAGAGAGTTGCAACTTGCCCAGGTTCAAGCCATCGCGGTCCGCGATCATGCTTGTGCGGACCGTATTGGAAGCCTCCGCGGCCGCGGTGCATTCTGCGCGGTCCGCGGAGCCTGAGTTCAGAGAGCCAAGACTTCAAGACCAAGCCTAGTGCGGCCGCAGTCCATTTTGTGCGGCCCGCACTGACCACGCAGGGGCGTTTTTGTCCAGTTTTTCCAGCTTAGTATAAATAGAACCTTTTTCCATTTTTAGGGAATCGGTTATTATCAGACATCAGCTGCGTTCGTGCGAAGCTATTTTGTAGCCATTTTGGGCACTTTAACATAGTTTTAGCAATTGAATCTTTATCTTCATTTCAGTAATTTAATATTATGTCTTTCTCTTCGACTATTTCTTTGATTTTCTCTTCAAGCATGAGTAGCTAGACCCATTAGCTAGGGTTGTGGCTCAACCTTAGTGTGGGTAATTGATGGGTGTTGTAATTTAAGGTTAGATTGATTATGGGTATTTGTTATTTGGGTCAATTTTATGGTTTAATTTATGAATTAGTTGTTGCAAACACTAGTTTGTGCTTAGTAGACTTGGGCTCTTCTTGAGAAAGAGAGCCTTAAGTCTCCAAAATTGATTCAATAAGGAATTAGGATGGACTCCAGAGATTTGATAGTCCCAATTAAAGGGTTAAACCTCGAGAGAGTAATTACCCGACTTGAACCCTAGTTGCTCGGGCATATATGCATACCCAATTGATCTCGAGAGAGTCAATTGGATAAAACCACTCTTTCTACCGAGAGGTGTAGAGTGGGTAGTATTGAGTAACGGTTATAACATATTTCCCCAATCATGTCAATCGTGCCTTAAATGCAATTACCCGTCAATTAGCCACCTAGGTAAAGGTCACTACCCTAGTGCCCTTTAAACTATTAGATACAACTTGTAGCAATTTACTCTTAGCTTAATATAGTTGTGTTTCCAATTGGTAGTTGATAATAGTAGAATATAAAGAAAACCCCAAAAATTATGAGAAGACCACACACGCAATCCTAAGCTAGATAGATACTCGACTCCAATCCTAGCTCTCTGTGGATTCGATCCCGACCCAAAATCGGGTAAAAGCTATTGCGACCCTCTCTCGCTACCTTTTAGTGGTGCGGAGTTGGCAGCTATCAGTTAGGTAGTCTAGATTATTCATATCGGTAGTATTAGTACGTACTCTCGCATTTGGTTGGTATTAGGTTTCTTTGACTACCTGTCGTTTTTTGCTTTTCGATCATCTTACTATCTTGTTATTTATGCTGCTTTTACATGGCTTCTCGGTATTGTCCCTTCTTGTTTTTCTTTTTATTATTGTAGTTCTTATGCTTTCCTGAGCCGAAGGTCTATTGGAAACAACCTCTCTACCTCTACAAGGTAGGGGTAAGGTCTACGTACACACTACCCTCCCCAGACCCTACTATGTGGGGTTATACTAGTATGTTGTTGTTAATGCCTCTCTATAACAACCTCGTTTGTGCCGATATTTTTTTGCTTTTATAGTGAATGGTTGTTATAGGCCTATAACGAAAATTGACGTTTAGATACTTTTTGGGTGTTGTAGATAAAAATTAATTATTTTTTCTTTTTAGTGTTACATATAAAAGATAAGAAAATTATTAAAAATTAAAATCTCAAAAAGATATGCATATTTCACTAATTAAATAATGAAGAAAGCTAATACATTATTAATAAATTCATAACTAAATGTATAAAGATTTAAACTCTAAGGCGGACATTTTAAGCTACCTAAAAAAATAAATTATTTCAAGATTGATGGAAGAACTTTATAATTGTAGCTTGTTTCGTAGATTTCATTCTCTTACTAGCAATATAACGCTTGAATTCACGAAGGTTCGTGTCTAAATTTTTAGCAAAAAAGTAACAAAAGCTTTCCCTTGAAGACAATCTAAGAGCTTATCGGTTAAATTTTCTATCTAAATATTTTTTAAAATTTGTCCAATGAAAAAGATATCATTTGCAATCGTTCAAATCTTATATCTTATGCAAGATAGAAACTTTGTTTAATGGAAAAGATTGTGTGCATTTTAAAACTATTATAATAATCTTACAGATTTATAGAGGTTTAATTTTACAAAAGAGCGTTCTGCTATAAATATGATTGTTGCTGTTATAGGTAAAAAGCAATTATATCTTCTTGATTTCTCTATGTTATTTTTCTTATTATTTTTTTCCAACTTCTTTTCTTCCATGCCAGTATCCCTCCCATCTTATCCATGCAACAAATTCTAGTCTAGTAAAAAGAATTACAACGAAGTCAAGGAAAGCCATGACCGCTTAGAAAACACACACATCATATTCAATAAGCTATATCCCCTCTGTAATACAACTTGTAAGAAAAAAATAGATAGGTTTTGGTTTTGTAAATCGAGGGGAGATGCCTATTGGCTATTGCTAGACGGGAGATACCTATAATTTACAGGATTGCTTTTTCTTTTTTCCTCGAGAAAAATGTCTTCGGCTTCAAGACTTGCAATTTCCAGAACAGATGTTAAACAGATAAATAAATAAATGGAACTTCCACCACAACCTACGGACAAATCTGAAGCCTAATAAATTGAACACTACAACTAACAGCTTGTTTGGATGGTTATCATATATCATTTCATAATGTATCGTACAATATGGTATTGTATTATATCATTTTGAAGTATACAATGTTTGAATAGATTGTATTGGTTGCAGTCGTTTCATGATGCCGTACCAACAATATGAAAAATAAACTTGCAATATTATAAAGAAAAAGTAAGGTACGAGGCAGAAGTATTATATAAAAAGGTAGGGTAGAGGATAAAATATGATTATCTATACTATATTAAAAGTGGGAACCCCTAAACCTAAAAGTTGAATTACCATTTTACCCTTCTTACTAATCATCTTATTTAATTATTATTAAACAAAAAAAAAAAAAAAACTACCAAAAGACACTAAAGCTTCATACGCTCCCAACCAACACTTCATATCCCTTCATCCCATACATGTATCAAGGCCTTTTCCACAATGACGTCCAAAGAATCCTTGTCTTCGCCATGGACATCAATTACTTCAGCAAGTAGAAATATGACAGAGAAAGAAATTAGGGTACATACCCACATATTCACACAATATATTATGAGATTACGACCATTTATCTTAATATTAGTTTGTTAAAATTGAATTCTATAAATCACCAAGCATAAAAAATATTAAAAATTATGAGTACAAAAGTAGAGCTCGATTTATTGCATCGCCATCTGATGCAACTAAGTTGTTGTCGTTGTTTAAGAAGTCCTATAATTTCTATCCTAACAATGTGACATATTTTTACAAGAATGTCGCAATAGTGAGTCAGCCAACGAAGATTGAGGAGGGAAGAGAAGTCAAACTGGACTATGTATAACAGGTATCAATATCTATTGTTTTACGCTGCCTTTAGGGGGTGCTCAGATGCATTGAACCAAAATTTGGATGCTTAGTAATGTCATGAGACGATTTCATTTGTAGTACTTACTGCTATAAACGATTTCCTTTGTGTTCTTATAATTGTTTTGGTATATCTGTGATGGTTTGAGTTCGTTGCCCCGTAACTTTAATGTAAATTTCGTAATTGTATTAAGAAATTCACTAAATGTGTATAAAAATTTAAATTCAGAACTCAATTTATAAACTTGATGTCTTTATTCTAAAATTTAAAAGTCATAAAGTTCAAATTATGATTCTGCATCTGCTCAAGACTTAAAATTTGTGATGAAAAATAACGTATACATTTTATTACTTGATGCTGCAAAAGTATTTATTAGATTGCAATGTCAAAAGCGTACATCCAATCAATGTTTTAACAATAGCTTCATATCTTTAGCATCTACTCAATTTACCTGCAATAACATTGATATGCTATTTTATCTCTTTTGCAACATTAATTTTCAAGTGACTATTTGTCCGAATCTTTTGATTGTAGTGCTTCCCTCTTCTTCCTAGAGATCTTCACTATAACTCACAACATCTGTCAGAGATTCTGAGAACATAAAAATTTAGAAAGAATTAGAGTATGAATCACAGAGAAAGTGACAACACAATCAGGTACCCTATTATTTATTTATTAATTTCTTCCTTTGTGTTTTTTTTATGAAAGACAACTGATGTAAACGTTAGGGTAGAAGAGTTATTCTATGATCTTGCAATAAATGTTTGTTGTGTTTAGGAATGAATTAGTTAATGTTAAATTTAACTTTGTTGTTCTATTGCTAAACTGAAATCTATATGGGATATTATATAGATACATGCATTAGATCATTTAGAACTTTACTTTCAATTTATTAGGTGATATAAAATACAATGACCTTCTCTTTATTTTCTTTCCAAATATCCACTAAATTGTTTCTGTTAACATAAATTGACAAGCGACAGATGCATATTTAGTTATAAAATATTAAATTTAATGTAAATTTATTTTATACTCTTCTAACAGATTATTTGGATTACTCAAGCACACAATTAGTAATATTTTGCTTTTTGCTAAGTAGAATTATTTCAATTTCTATATTATTGTGTAAGTGGAAATCTCAATGTGAAAAAATTAAAAAATCTTAATAACCTAAATATCCAATTTATACCGAGAAAAAAATAAATTTATTTGAAGGGATAAAATCTTTCAGATTAGTTGTTAATGTTCAAAATAATTTATAACTAAAATTTTCCAGTTTTTTTTGTTTCCAACCGTTGCTACCTTTTCAAATAAGAAGAAACAAAACTATTGCTTGGTAATGTAGACGATGTCCAACCATCTTAATCTCAATAAATAAGTTATCATGCGCCATTTATATTGGTAATTCATAGAAACTTGTAATTTATCTTCTTATTTATAATTATTTACTCAAACTTTTATTTTAATAATATTAATATTATTTACAAAATTATATATTATATAATTCGGTATACACGTGCAACGCACGTGCCGAAAAACTAGTTTAATAATAAGGAAGAGCAAGATGAGAGGAAAAAATAAGGTAACGACGCAACCAACCAAACCGATCGTTCCATAAAGTGGTACATTTAGTTGTTACTTAACGACGAATTTAACGATACTATACAATAAAATATAAGTAACAATCAAAAGAAACATTGCATTTATGTAACAATACGATACAATACAATAGGTAACAAGTAACGACCATCCAAACAAGCTTTAAGGCTTTACAACCACAGGCATAAAATCAGTACACAAAAGCTAAGGAAAAAAATACTTCTAAGAGACAACGTAAAGTGTAAGCCCTTTAGAAGGATGACGTTTTCTAGTTATTCATTCATTGTTTCGTTGTCCAAGCTTTGATAGTAATCAAGAAAGGATAATCTGCCATAAACAGTGGCCAATCACAAGCTAAAGGACTCAAAACTTTCAGTTCCAACAGTAAAATCTTCGTCAGTCACAGTCCTTTTCCAAGCAACCCTCCATTTGAATGCGCTAGAATCAAATATTGATAGTAATGCTGCATAAATAGTAAACACTTCAGAGATGCATTTCGATTAAGGCAGGGAAATTCTATAAGATGACATTGATAAGCAATACCTACAAATAATATGGATCTCACTTTGTAAAACTGAAAGCTGACACCTGAACCTTCAGAAGAGGTCAGCAAATGAAAATTTGGTATTTGGGTGTTTCACCTCCAATGTTTAGGTAGTTAACATCAAAGGCAACTTGCCCAAAATCATCTGTGGACAGCAAAAGATTGTATTAATTGTTGTCAAAATTTTCATGACGAGGTTAATAGAATTTTTGATTCGGGGATAAATAAAATTCGAACCTTCATAGAGGGTCCTGGCAATGTGTACGTACTCAGGTATGAGGTCCTTGTATATGACTCCAGTTGGATGTGCATCCAAGACAACTAGGACTCCTGCCAACAAGAAGTTTAACCATCAGAAGTCGCAGGAAACTTGTGACCTTGTTATCTGTAAGAGAAAACTGTTCTTTTTTGGAAAAATTCAATCATATAAATAAATCTTGTTCTACAACACTGTTATTTCAATCTAAATTTCCCTTGGGGGAAATAACATTTGGATTTCAGATATGTGGATTTTATGCGGCTAATTCCTTCCATTTAGACACTGAGAGAGAAAACTGTTTCCTTAGTCTTTCTAATTAAGTCTCATTGGTGGGAAGGGGATAGCGGGCGCTCATAGATTGAGGATCGGGTCGTGGAACATAGGCACCCTGACGGGTAAGTCCATTGAGTTGGCGAAGATTCTTCAGAAAAGGAGGGTCAGCATAGCTTGTGTGCAGGAGACTAGGTGGAAAGGGTCGAAGGCGAGGAATGTAGACGGGTTTAAGCTGTGGTATTATGGGGTCGTGAGGGGTAAGAATGGAGTGGGTATCTTGGTGGATAGGGATCTTAGGGAGTCCGTGGTGGAGGTTAGGCGAGTGAACAATAGGTTAAGGTCTATTAAGTTGGTTATTGGTGGTTGCGTCCTCAATGTCGTCAGCGCTTACGCGCCGCAAGCAGGCTTAGACGAGGAGGTTAAGAGGCGCTTTTGGGAGGGCTTGGACGAGTTGGTGAGTAGTATTCCCCAATCTGAGAAGTTAGTTATTGGAGGGGATTTTAATGGTCATATTGGGGCTGATGCTGGTGGTTATGGTGAGGTGCATGGTGGCTTTGGCCTTGGGGTTAGGAACGGAGGAGGCACTTCGCTGCTTGATTTCGCCAGGGCTTTCGAGCATTTGATTGCGAACTCGTCATTTCAGAAGAGGGAGGAGCATTTGGTTACTTTCAAAAGTTCGGCGGCGAGGACTCAGATTGATTACCTCCTCCTCAGAAGGAGCGATAGAGGGTTGTGCAAGGACTGTAAGGTTATTCCGGGAGAGTCCCTTTCGACTCTTCATAGACTCCTAGTGATGGATGTCGGTCTCTGGGTGAAGAGGAAGAGGAGGGGTGCTCGGGGCAGGCCGCGGATTAGATGGGGAGCTTTGACTAAGGAGAAAGCCCAGGAGTTGGAGAGGAGGTTAGCTGATGGTGGAGCTTGGAGAAGTTCTGGGGAAGCGGACGCAATGTGGTCAGTGACGGCAAACTTGGTTAGGGAGGCAGCGCCGGATGTGCTCGGGGTAGCCAAGGGCTATTCTGGCAGACATCAAGGTGACTGGTGGTGGAACGATGTAGTCCAAGGAAAAGTGGAGGTGAAGAAGGTGGCGTTTGCTAAGTTGGCAGGGAGCTCAAGCGAGGAAGAAAGGAGAGTTAACAGGGAGAACTACAAGGTGGCGAGGAAGGAAGCGAAGCTGGCGGTCACGG
Organism: Nicotiana attenuata; assembly: GCF_001879085.1. Taxonomy (NCBI): domain Eukaryota; kingdom Viridiplantae; phylum Streptophyta; class Magnoliopsida; order Solanales; family Solanaceae; genus Nicotiana; species Nicotiana attenuata. Next base: position 24,592,192 of record NC_031989.1, read on the forward strand.
AAGCAAAAAATGTGGCGTTTGGTCGCATGTACGAGGAATTGGGGGACAAAGGCGGGGACAGGAAGTTATTCAGGTTGGCTAAAGTGAGGGAGAGGAAGGCGCGGGATCTAGACCAAGTTAGGTGCATCAAGGACGAGGATGGTAGAGTTTTGATGGGGGAGTCTCAAGTCAAGCAGAGGTGGCAGGCGTACTTTCGAGACCTGCTTAACGAGGAGGGGGATCGAGACGTAGAGCTAGGGGAGTTGGGGAATTCAGAGTGTCATAGAGACCTTGGGTACTGCAGGCGCATTAGGGTGGAGGAGGTCGTGGGGGCTTTGCGTAGGATGAGTAGGGGTGAGGCGACCGGGCCAGACGAAATCCCGGTGGAGTTCTAGAAATGCAGTAGGTAGGTAGGTCAGGAGTAGAGTGGCTGTTCAGGTTGTTCAATGTGATCTTCAGGACTAAGAGGATGCCGAAGGAGTGGAGGTGGAGTACAGTGGTGCCCGTGTATAAGAACAAAGGGGATATCCAGTGTTGTAACAACTATAGGGGTATCAAATTACTAAGCCACACCATGAAAGTCTGGGAGCGGGTGGTTGAGGCGAGGGTGAGGGAGATGACGTCTATATCTGTGAACCAGTTCGGTTTCATGCCGGGCCGCTCCACTACAGAAGCTATCCACCTTGTCAGGAGATTGGTGGAACACTTCAGGGATAAGAAGAAGGACCTGCACATGGTGTTTATCGACTTGGAGAAGGCGTACGACAAGGTCCCAAGGGAGGTGCTATGGAGGTGTCTGGAGGCGAAGAGCGTGCCGGAAGCCTACATCAGAGTGATCAAGGACATGTACGATGGAGCTAAGACTAGGGTTAGGACGGTGGGTGGCGACTCAATCCATTTCCCGGTGGTAATGGGGCTTCATCAAGGATCTGCACTTAGCCCTCTCTTATTTGCTTTGGTGATGGATGCTATAACACGCCATATTCAAGGGGATGTGCCATGGTGTATGCTATTTGCTGATGACATAGTCCTGATAGACGAGACGAGGGTCGGTGGTAACGAGAGGTTGGAGGTCTGGAGGCAGACTCTCGAGTCCAAGGGTTTCAAACTAAGCAGGGCTAAGACAGAGTACCTGGAGTGCAAGTTTAGCGCCGAGCCGAGCGAAGTAGGCAGGGACGTCAAGCTTGGATCTCAGGTCATCGCCAAGAGGGACAGTTTCAGATATCTTGGGTCGGTGATTCAAGGGGACGGAGAGATCGACGGGGATGTCACTCACCGTATAGGGGCGGGGTGGTCGAAATGGAGGCTTGCATCAGGAGTCTTGTGTGACAAGAAAGTGCCACAGAAACTCAAGGGGAAGTTTTATAGAGCTGTGGTTAGACCTGCCATGTTGTATGGGGCCGAGTGCTGGCCGGTGAAGAACTCCCATGTCCAGAGAATGAAGGTTGCGGAGATGAGGATGCTCAGGTGGATGTGCGGGCTCACCAGGTTAGATAGGATTAGGAATGAAGTTATTCGGGAGAAGGTAGGGGTGGCCCCAGTAGATGAGAAGATGCGGGAAGCGAGGCTCAGGTGGTACGGGCATGTGCGGAGGAGAAACCCCGATGCCCCGGTGAGGAGTTGTGAGCGGCTGGCGGTGGTTGGCGCGAGTCGAGGCAGAGGGAGGCCCAAGAGGTATTGGGGAGAGGTGATTAGGCAGGACATGTCTAGAATGCGGATTTCCGAGGACATGGCCCTTGATAGGAAAGTCTGGAGGTCTAGTATCAGGGTTGCAGGATGGGGGCTTCTAGAATTTTCGTACTTTGTCCCGGGGGTGGGGGGGGGGGGGGGGGGGGGGGGGGGGGGGGGGGGGGGGGGGAATGGGGGGGGGATTGATAGGGTTCTCCATAGATGATCTGTGTATTGTATGTGCCCCCCTTATGGGGGTTACTGGTCGATATATTTGCATGCCATTTTAATTTATGGTTTATGTTTAGATAATTATTTAATGTGATTTCTGCTGGAGTTACTAAATGCTTTTTTGCTTTTTATTTTTGTTTTTGTTTTCCTTTTCCTTTTCCTGAGCCGAGGGTCGATTGGAAACAGCCTCATCTGCCCTTTCGGGTAGGGGTAAGGCCTGTGTTCGTATTACCCTCCCCAGACCACCTTGTGGGACTATACTGGGTAGTTGTTGTTGTTTGTTGTTGTTGAATAATACACACTTTGCAGATCATCAGGATATGTTAATTATTATCCTAATAGATTTGATCATTTTATTTTATATTTTGAGAGAAAGTCAAATCAAAAGATGCGAAAGTACACTTCACAACAGTGGGGAACTTTCCACTAGACGAGTAATCTGAATCCTTCTAGCTTTTTTCACTTTTTCAGGGGATGGGGTAGGAAAAAACTCATTTTTTTTATTTTATCAAAGAAACATACCTGGTGCTAACCAATTCTTTTTGTAGAGTTGCTAGCTAATGGCGCTAGCCACAATATGTTCCGCAAATTCATCGAATCATCATAAGAGACATTAGATCCTGTGAACAATAAAAATCTAAATAGAATGAGAATAAAGAGCAATCATTGTTGTATTTTTGAAATCTCATTATGCAAAAACTTCGGAGGGTTAGAAACAATGATGGATCAAAAACTGCAAATAGTAAATAAAGTTGGAGAAGAATTCAATTCAGAACATATCAGTTGATCTCTGAAGGAAGTGGGTCAAAGCTGCAGACTAACCTATTTGGCAGTAAGCCCATGTTTGTAAGGGAAGATTTCTTATCATATGCTGGATACTCCTTAGCATGGAACCTGGAAAAGTTTTGCAGTGTGAAATCATGAGCATTCTCACACAAACAAGAAAAGAAACCAGATATAGAAACAATAAAAAGGAAAAAAAAAAACTTAGTTTCGTATGGAAAAGCAGCATTCAGAAATTCCAGTCAACAAAACACAGAAAAAAAAAGAAACAACTGTATCCATGGGTATGAGTGGTTGATGACGGTTTAGAACATAAAATGAGTACGTGTTAAAACATTTCCACTGATTTCGTGTTTTCGGAATTACAAGATTAAAAGGAATTTAAGATTCCCTTACCTTCTCTTACTCCCTACTAAGCTAACAAACAAAGGCCTCTCCCATGTCATATTTAATTAAACATAGAGAATCGATAAATACTCTTAGGTTCAAGGATTCAAATACTTTCCTCTTCCTTTATGATAAATAGGTTTTCCTCGAAAACGGAGAAGAGCAATTAAACTTACTGATAACTATAAAAGCATTTCTTTCGTATTGTAAATTCATCAAAAATTACACTCATTAATGGCATAAGTCTAGTGGTATGAAGGTTCTCCATAAGAGCCAAAATTAGAGAAGCTGCTAAAAATAAGTGAAGCCCCTCCATCCCCCAAATTACCTTAGTCCAACTCCTAAAGCAATCTGGAGAATGAATTGAAAATTCTACTTTTACAACTAAAAGCCTAACAGATTCCCATCTTACAATCTGGATCTCAAATTAAGTAGAAGTTATAATGATGCATGAATGAATACCACTCATGCTCTTTTGCCTTTATCTAAAACCTAGCGCAGTTCTCCTGCTAGAATATAGTGCACTCCATATTGCTACCACAACAGCAACACCATAAAGCAACCCAAATCATAAACCAAGAAACCCTTCATTCATCACCTAAGTCCTTCGTGGACATCAGAAGATTGCGGAGAGCAGAAAAGCTCCATTTCTCTGAAAGTATGCAAACGAAGATCAACTGCATAACATACTCTTTTTTGAAAAGGATCAACTGCATAACATACTTAAGTTAAACAAAGAAGAAATCCATTTAAATAAAGTACCACACATACTCTCTCATGGATACTGATCAACAGGCTTCACTTTAATAAAGAATTTTTATCCATCTTATTACATTATTAGCTTACTGAAAAACACAAATGGCTAGATGATAGCCTTACTACTGCATTTACTCATTCCTACAACTGGAAAGGAAATTAATATGTTTACAAATGATGTTTTATGTCAAGACATGCAGTATCAAATGACATGGAAGATCTACCATTCGAAACTATAGGCCATAGCAAAAGCAGTATAATACAGTTTCGAGTCTTGAACAGGTTAGTCATTTCAAGTTGAATCAGATGTGTTATGCCTATTCTCCTTAGAATCATACTGCAAGTAACACAAGTTAAATATATTCAAGAAAATACGACAATTTGGTTGAATTACATATTGACGCAACAACCACAGATACTCGATCATATTGCCTTTTTTATCTTGCTTTTAGCACTAGATTTGAGTTTTACTAATCTGATGTTCATTATCTCCCTGCTGCTTATAAGATGGATTGAAGAGTTCAGGGCTTCAGGCTATAGAGATGCAATCACGAATCAAGTTAGACGAGCATCCATCATATTCTTCAATAGGTTAATGGCATCTTGTCCAGTTTTCTCTAATCCTAGTTCACTTCATTATTTACCAGCAGAAGAAGTAAAAAGAAACATTTAAAGAAGAACATCTTCCATATATCCGATTAGCTAATCAATAAGTGCAAAACAACTTTTATTTGCAAGGCCGTTTTACAATTGAAGAGTTCTTAGGGTCTGCCTTTGTGGAACACTCACAACAGAAGCATCATTTGTCTCATGGTGTGCAACGAGAACAGTAAGGGTTCATGTCAACTTACAAAATCCCAAGCCTTCCAGACTCTCTGGCAAGAAAGACATGACCATGAAAGAAGTCAATCGCGACACATGATGTATTTACCCTACACTGGGTCCCCGAGCAACAACCATTTCAACAAAAACTCAAGGTATGAATTATTCTCCTACAAAACAACAATTAAATTCAACATCAAACAAAAACCAAGAAAATCCTCATTTCAAGAGGATCTAGAAGTTTTTAAATGCTGACCTCTATTAAATGAAAACTCTCCCATAAGGAGTTCTAGTTAAGTTCACATCGGTCTTCCTTTGATCCTTCAATGTCTGGGAACCTGCACATCGAAGAGGAATGCACTTACTGTAAAAGAGCAGACTAAGACAAAATGAAAGGGGAGGAGTGCACTTTTATACATTGCTATATCAGACCATATTAGTACGGGATATCTTAAAGTTTTCAGATTCCGACGAGTTCTGAATTTGTCTCTGTTTTTTGCCTCTAAAATTCGTTCATAGCACAAGTTAGGGTGAGATATTTTTGGGTACTGCATTTAATAATATTGTACAAAGAGTGCACCAATTTAAAATTCCAGCTATATAGTAATATGTTGAAATGGTGCCAACGCTAATTTGTCAAGAAATTGCATGAGGCATTACAAAAGCCAAAAAATGTACATATCCTTTGTTTTTAACGCAGTTTGTTGGTTTACAAACTCTACTGACCAAAGCCTAAGCTTTCATGACAAAAGAAGATAAAGTTAGAACTATTTGTTGCATTCTTATTTTTTTTAAATAGGATTTGTTTTGCAATTTTAATTATGATAGGTATTTAAAATGAGTT
>NC_031989.1:24597686-24615875 GCF_001879085.1 Nicotiana attenuata
AGAAGAGAAGAAGAATAACAGAAGAAGACAGAAAACAGAGCATGAAGAAGAAGAACAGAAGAACTGAAGAAGAAGACTAGAAGAAGAAGAAGAAACTTACCTGTTTTGGAGCAGCAGTGGTCTGTCGCAGTGTCGTTGGAGTTCGCTGGGCTGGAGAAGAAGACCAGCGTATGTTTTGGTAACAGATGCCTTTGGAGCGTATGTTTATTTGCCCAAATTTTTAAAAGAAGCCCTAGCTTCAGCCTTCTGCTCGCTTAAGCGAGCTTTTTATCGCTTTTCTTAAAGCGTCGCTTCTCGCTTAAGCGAGAAAAGCGTGCGCTTTTCTAATGTGAGTCGTGCGCCTCGCCTCGCTTCATCGCTTAAAGCGAGAAGCGAGCGCTTTTAATAACCCTGGTATCAGGGTTGCAGGATAGGGGCTTCTAGAATTTTTCGTACTTCTGTCCCGGCGCTGGGGGGGGGGGGGGGGGTTTGATAGGGTTCTCCATAGATGATCTGTGTATTGTATTGTGCCCCCCTTATGGGGGTTACTGGTCGATATATTTGCATGCCATTTTATTTATGGTTTATGTTTAGATAATTATTTATGTGATTTCTGCTGGAGTTACTAATGCTTTTTTGCTTTTTATTTTTTGTTTTTGTTTTCCTTTTCCTTTTCCTGAGCCGAGGGTCGATTGGAAACAGCCTCTCTGCCCTTTCGGGTAGGGGTAAGGCCTGTGTTCGTATTACCCTCCCCAGACCCCACCTTGTGGGACTATACTGGGTAGTTGTTGTTGTTGTTGTTGTTGATAATCACACTTTGCAGATCATCAGGATGTTAATTATTATCCTAATAGATTTGATCATTTTATTTTTATTTTGAGAGAAAGTCAAATCAAAAGATGCGAAAGTACACTACACACCAGTGGGGAACTTTCCACTAGACGAGTAATCTGAATCCTTCTGCTTTTTCACTTTTCAGGGGATGGGGTAGGAAAAAACTCATTTTTTTTATTTTATCAAAGAAACATACCTGGTGCTAACCATTCTTTTGTAGAGTTGCTAGCTAATGGCGCTAGCCACAATATGTTCCGCAAATTCATCGAATCATCATAAGAGACATTAGATCCTGTGAACAATAAAAATCTAAATAGAATGAGAATAAAGAGCATCATTGTTGTATTTTTGAAAATCTCATTATGCAAAAACTTCGGAGGGTTAGAAACAATGATGGATCAAAAACTGCAAATAGTAAATAAAGTTGGAGAAAATTCAATTCAGAACATTCAGTTGATCTCTGAGGAAGTGGTCAAAGCTGCAGACTAACCTATTTGGCAGTAGCCCATGTTGTAAGGGAAGATTTCCTTATCATATGCTGGATACTCCTTAGCATGGAACCTGGAAAAGTTTTGCAGTGTGAACATCATGAGCATCTCACACAAACAAGAAAAGAAACCAGATATAGAAACAAATAAAAAGGAAAAAAAAAAACTTAGTTCGTATGGAAAAAGCAGCATTCAAGAAATTCCAGTCAACAAAACACAGAAGAAAAAAGAACAACTGTATCCATGGGTATGAGTGGTTGGATGACGGTTAGAACTAAAATGAGTACGTGTTAAAACATTTCCACTGATTTCGTGTTTCGGATTACAAGATTAAAGGAATTTAGATTCCCTTACCTTCTCTTACTCCCTACTAAGCTAACAAACAAAGGTTCCCCATGTCATATTTAATTAAACATAGAGAATCGATAAATACTCTTAGGTTCAAGGATTCAAATACTTCCTCCTTCCCTTATGATAAATAGGTTTCCTCGAAAACGGAGAAGAGCAATTAACTTACTGATAACTATATAAGCACTTTCTTTCGTATTGTAAATCATCAAAAATTACACTCATTAATGGCATAGTCTAGTGTATGAAGGTTCTCCATAGAGCCAAAATTAGAGAAGCTGCTAAAAATAAGTGAAGCCCCTCCATCCCCCAAATTACTTAGTCCAACTCCTAAAGCAATCTGGAGAATGAATTGAAAATTCTACTTTTACAACTAAAAGCCTAACAGATTCCCATCTTACAATCTGGATCTCAATTAAGTAGAAGTTATAATGATGCATGAATGAATACCACTCATGGCTCTTTGCCCTTTATCTAAAACCTAGCGCAGTTCTCCTGCTAGAATATCAGTGCACTCATATTGCTACCACAACAGCAAACACCATAAAGCAACCCAAATCATAAACCAAGAAACCCTTCATTCATCACCTAGTCCTTCGTGGACATCAGAGATTGCGGAGAGCAGCAAAAGCTCCATTTCCTCTGAAAGTATGCAAACGAAGATCAACTGCATAACATACTCTTTTTTGAAAAAGGATCAACTGCATAACATACTTAAGTTAAACAAAGAAGAAATCCATTTAATAAAGTACCACATACTCTCTCATGGATACTGATCAACAGGCTTCACTTTAATAAAGAATTTTATCCATCTTATTACATTATTAGCTTACTGAAAAACACAATGGCTAGATGATAGCCTTACCTACTGCATTTACTCATTCCTACAACTGGAAAGGAAAATTAATATGTTACAAATGATGTTTTATGTCAAGCATGCAAGTATCAAATGACATGGAAGATCTACATTCGAACTATAGGCCATAGCAAAAGCAGTATAATACAGTTTCGAGTCTTGAACAGGTAGTCATTTCAAGTTGAATCAGATGTGTTATGCCTATTCTCCTTAGAATCATACTGCAAGTAACACAAGTTAAATATATTCAAGAAAATACGACAAATTTGGTTGAATTTACAATATGACGCAACAACCACAGATACTCGATCATATTGCCTTTTTTATCTTGCTTTTAGCAGCTAGATTTGAGTTCTACTAAATCTGATGTTCATTATCTCCCTGCTGCTTATAAGATGGATTGAAGAGTTCAGGGCTTCAGGCTATAGAGATGCAATCACGAATCAAGTTAGACGAGCATCCATCATATTCTTCAATAGGTTAATGGGCATCTTGTCCAGTTTTCTCTAATCCTAGTTCACTTCATTATTTACCAGCAGAAGAAGTAAAAGAAACATTTAAAGAAAGAACATCCTTCCATATATCCGATTAGCTAATCAATTAAGTGCAAAACAACTTTTATTTGCAAGGCCGTTTACAATTGAAGAGTTCTTAGGGTCTGCCTTTTGTGGAACACTCACAACAGAAGCATCATTTGTCTCATGGTGTGCACGAGACAGTAAGGGTTCATGTCAACTTACAAAATCCCAAGCCTTCCAGACTCTCTGGCAAGAAAGACATGACCATGAAAGAAGTCAAATCGCGACAATGATGTATTTAGCCCTACACTGGGTCCCCGAGCAACAACCATTTCAAACAAAAACTCAAGGTATGAATTTATCTCCTACAAAACAACAATTAAATTCAACATCAAACAAAAACCAAGAAATCCTCATTTCAAGAGGATCTAGAAGTTTTTAATGCTGACCTCATTAATGAAAACTCTCCCATAAGGAGTTCTAGTAAGTTCACATCGGTCTTCCTTTGATCCTTCAATGTCTGGAACCTGCACATCGAAGAGGAATGCACTTACTGTCAAAAGAGCAGACTAAGACAAATGAAGGGGAGGAGTGCACTTTTATACATTGCTATACAGACCATATTAGTACGGGATATCTTAAAGTTTTCAGATTCACACGAGCTGAATTTGTCTCTGTTTTTGCCTCTAAAATTCGTTCATAGCACAAGTTAGGGTGAGATATTTTGGGTACTGCATTTAATAATATTGTACAAAGAGTGCACCAATTAAAATTCCAGCTATATAGTAATATGTGAATGGTGGCCAACGCTATTTGTCAAGAAATTGCATGAGGCATTACAAAAGCCCAAAAATGTACATATCCTTTGTTTTTACCGTTTGTGGTTTACAAACTCTACTGACACAAGCCTAAGCTTTCATGACAAAAGAAGATAAAGTTAGAACTATTTGTTGCATTCTTATTTTTTTTAAATAAGGATTTGTTTTGCAATTTTAATTATGATAGGTATTAAAAATGAGTTTGTGTTAACAGAACAGTGTTGCCTGAGCAAATAATGCAACAACCTTAAAAGCTTTTCCTCCAAATCAGGTTCTGAAGATTTGCACTTCTCCGTTATTTGTAACTCCTATCAGTATGAGCTATCTTAAAAGCTTTTAGATTGTCACGAGCAAATAGTGTCTCTCTTTTCCCCTCTGAACTTTGTTCCTAACAAAAGTTATAGGCTTTGACTATTGCATTTTAATAATATTGTACAAAGAGTGCACAAATTACAATTCCAGCTATATCAATAAGTGAATGGTGATCGACTCTAATAAGAGGGACCCCACATACCTCTACTTTTGCCACCTTGAAGAAAGTCATACACTCTTTGCACTCTTTTTGTAATCAAATCAATTCCCATTTCCCAAATTTGTTAGACTCTAGTTCCTTACCAGCTCTGCGCTGCCATGCTAATATTTAAGAAACCCATAGTCTTCCCATGCCGTGCCCTTCCGCCCATTGTCATCCCCACATCTACTTTTGAATTTTTGCAGTTATCCATTGTTTTACTCGAATCAGGTTTTCTGAATATTCTCACTTCCAATTATTTGCATCTTATTTTCAACTTTATCCGTTGCATTATGGAAATCTCGATAAAGAGGAACAATATCATTGCACTGTATAAAATTAGCTGATATAATTGGCTTTTTCCCTTTGTGAGAAAATGAATAACAAATGCCTTATTATTTCGACGAGCTAGGCAGGAAATCATATAGTATCCTGACTGTAAACAAATTTACCAAATTCCGGTACTTCAAACATAATTACAGGTAACTCTCTATAGTGAGCTATGCATAGTTAGTCAGAAAAATATGGTAAGTAACACGTGGTAACTAGCTAAGATACAACCATAACGTAAATAATGATTGATTAAACTACTAATGTAGATAAGTAAAATCCGTTACATAACAGATTGTCAAAATGGAGACTGGAGAGACATGAAGAACTCACAGGGATGACCGCTGGATCAAGAGTCCAATGAATAGAACTAGGATCACCGCCAGAGTCAACGGCGAGGCGAGCCAGCTCCATCACCGGCGCCGGAGGCCACCAAATAAGCTCATTCTCTTCGATTACACTCCTTCGATTACTCAATTTAGAACTCAACGAGCGTCTATTTGGAGTCTGAGAAATCGGAGAGAAAGGGACGAGGAATTTGAGGCAAGAGCGGAGCTGGCGGGCCTCTTGAGAATTTACAGCTGAGGCTTGTTGAGGTGGGCCCAACAGAGCGAGCAAATCGGCGACTGAGGCCTTGGGTACGGCGGATTCCGGCGGCGAGGCAGAGGAACGGAGCTTGAGCTTGCGGAAAGAGTAAGGAGGAGTGAATGTAACAGTGGAAGTGGCAGTATATGAAGCGGCGAAAGAGAGGGAGAAGACGAAGGCGAATTTGTAAGAGAACAATGGCTGATTCATCTTTCTCCTCCCACGAAAATTGGAGTCAACCTAAAAATGGGCTTTGAATTACGCATTAACTTATAAATGCATTTGTAAATGCGACTTATATAAATACAACCTATAATTCCTAATGCGAGTAACTTGTAGAATGTGTTTCCTCTTTCTTTTTTTTTTTTTTTTTTATAATTTAAATTGCATGCTTCGAGTTTTTTCCATACTCAGATTCCCCTTTTGGACTTCCTTATTTGCTACATATAAATTTTCTCTTTAAAATTTAAATCTTCCTTTATAATTCTCCGATAAAGTTAACTTATAAGGAAAAAAAAGGTTTAGAGATATTAATTTTTTTAAGCTGACTATTTTTGTACTGGGTATCATTCTATTACAATTTAGAATTATCCTTCTTTGTTCAGGAGACCTTAATATATGTGTGACAATTCATTAGAATTGCTATATATACCACGAACCCACAGCACGAGCACAGTATTGCGATGGAATTTGCTATTCACTCCTCAAGCCAATTAAAAAAGAATAACAACGAACCCTGTAAAATCTCACGCGTAGGGACTAGAAAGTATAATATGTAAACAGTGAAACCAATTAGAAAAGAATATAGAAGGTAATTGATTTTTTTAGTGGAGGCGCTCAAACTTGCTGCTTGCCAGTTTCTCTAGCTCTGCTAGCTTTACCATTTAGAAAACATAAGGCCCGTAAACTGAATATACTGTACATTTAACGAGTTCATGCTCGTTTTGAGATATGATTCATTCTTCCTTTTTCTTGAATTGGTCTGGTCTTCCTGGCTTCTTTAACCGAGACATTACTTTCTCATGTTGTGTGTATAGGTCCAAATTTGGACGACCACGACCACTACTGAGTACGGCGAGGAACGAGGTCCTTACGATGTAGCGTCCTTTGGTCGTTATCAAGGGTGACGATCGACAGTGGTTAGCGAACGCACGATGTTTGCAGTAGTGTAAGCGTAGTAGGAGACAGTAGGAATATGCTTTTCGAATATTTTTATGTTATAACCTTTAGGGTTTAAAAGGGGATTGTCCCTTATAAATAGAGGGAAAACACTTTGTAAAGAGGGAGGAGAAAGTGGATACAAAAAAGACAACTTTGCTTACTGAATACAGATCTGAAATCCATACATCATCTTTTATCTTGGCCAATCGCATTCATTACAATATTTTTCTACATTTGAAGTTATAAATTTATGAGTAATCATTTGGTTCCGACATACTAGGAAGCATCATTCACCTTGTTCTTCTCTTACATCATTTAATCTAGATTTTATTATACCTGGCTGAGATTTACCTATTCATCTTCATTAATTGATTTAATCAAAAAGGTTTCAATATCTTTTGGTCAAACAATTTGGCGTCTTCTATGGGGATTTCTTTAGCCAAGATCTTAGTTTCATCTAGATCATAAAGAGGGATAGTCACCTCTTCCTAGCTTTGCATAAACCAACAATGGCGGGAAAGGGAGATGCAAGGTTAAAAGCAATAGCAGGTGTCTCAACCAACATCCTGGACTCCATCAATGAAGACGGTAGGGAGGATAACGAAAACATGACACCGAGCACTACACCTAGGGGAGACACCTCACCTCCCCCGCATGGAAGCATGACTGCTTCATGCGAGAAGGAAGCCTCCACATCTGCAACAGGAGAAGCACCACCGGCCGTGCAAAGACTATTAGAAGAGTGGCTGACAAACACTCTGAACAACATATTTGATAAACCCGTTCAAAGGGATATTAGAGGCACTACACACTCAGATGCCGCAGTAATTACCAGCGAACTAGATACCCCACGCACAGGTAACACTCATAATGTTATTGATGCAAGTAATGACGCACTCGCAGCCATCCTAATGAAAATGGAGGAAATGGAAAATGAGAACAAGGCGCTCCGTGATCAGATGAAGGAGCATCAGGAAAGGGTTGATAAAATACCACGCACTTCGAAGCTGTTACCAAAACGGGACGTTGGTCGATTTATCGAGCAACCATACAATGAAGAGGCAGCCCCACACGCCATTCCAAAAACCTTCAAAATGCCACCGTACCTGAAGATATACGATGTTACTACAGACCCGGAAGATCACATCATCCACTACGTCACAGCCGTAAAAGGCAACGATATGTCGAAAGAACAAGTACCATCGGTGACGCTGAAAAAGTTCGGCGAAACCCTGACAGGGGGAGCTCTGACTTGGTACTCGCAATTACCAGCAAGGTCAATATCAACATTCGAAGAAATGGCACACAAGTTTGTCACCGCCCATGCAGGAGCCAAAAAGGCAGAAGCTAGAGTAAACGACATCTTTGCCGTTAGGCAGATGCACGGCGAGGGACTCAGGGACTTCTTAGCTCGATTCAAAAGGTTGAGAATGAGCTTTCCAAATGTGTCAGGGGGGATGGCGGTAGCAGCCTTCCAGAACGGACTAAATAGGAACGGGTTGAGAGCGACCAGAAAATTATAAATGAGGCTCATGAAATACCCTCCAACCACTTGGGAAGAAATCCACAACGCCTACTGCGCCGAAGTAAGAGCCGACGAGGACGACCTCAACGGTCCGATCCAACGGTTGACGTCAGTTCAAATTGAAGCAAGGAGAGATCGTCGCAACGACGGTCGAAGAGATCAATCGGGACCCCGTTTCGGCCGAGAAAGGCACCAGCCCTACATCAGGACATCTATCCCACCCCCTCCGCGGCACACAGATGCTCCTTCTCGACATGCAGCGCCACATCGGCATGAAAAAGGTATGCCTCCACTCCTATCTGCTCACAATTTTTGTGTCTCTCCTTCAGAAATAGTGTACGCATTGGAGAAACTTGGTACCAAGGTACAATGGCCGCAAAAGATGAAGTCCGACCCAAGCACTCGGAAATCGAACGCTCTCTACGAATTCCACCAGGAAAGGGGTCACAAAACCGAAGATTGCATAGGACTGCGGCAGGAGGTAGTGAGAATGCTAAATCAGGGACACCTGAAAGAATTGTTGAGCGATCGAGGACGGGCTAACTTTGCCCCCGGACGTGAACAACCCCAGGGACCTCCAAAACCGCCTTCTCCCGCTCGCACTATACAGATGATCATCGGCGGGGGAGACGACATAGCAATCAATCATGTAAAGTTCACCACCACACATAAACTCAAATGGTCGATCACTCATGAAGGGTATGATGACCTCGAAGATAGTATCGTCTTCGATAAGTCGGGTACCGACAGTTTGTCTTTCCCTACGATGCTCTTGTTATCACTTTACGTATTGCAGATACTGATGTAAAAAGAATAATGGTAGATGACGGGAGCGGCGCGTGTATTATCCATCCGCGAGTCCTCATACAGATGAGACTTGAAGATAAAATAATACAGCGTTGTGTAACACTAACAGGTTTTAATAATGCAGTCGAGCGGATTTCTAGAGAAATAATGCTACCCGTCCTAGCCGGAGGAGTCACCCTGGAAACGACGTTTCACGTCATGGACCAAGATACAGCCTACAACGCTATCATAGGGCGCCCGTGGATACACGCCATGCGAGCAGTCCCGTCCACTCTCTATCAAGTAATCAAGACACCCCATGGCTAAGCCATCGCCACGAAAGAGTTCGACATCATTCGAACCACAACGGGTTAAATTTTTGACATTAAGTCGAAATAACACCCCATGGCTAAGGTCATCGCCACGAAAGAGTTCGACATCATTCGGACCACGACGGGTTAACATTTTGACATTAAGTCGAAATAACACCCCATGGCTAAGGCCATCGCCACAAAAGAGTTCGACGTCATTTGAACCACGACGGGTTAACTTTTCAACATTAAGTCGAAATAACACCCCATGGCTAAGGCCATAGCCACGAAAGAGTTCGACATCATTCGAACCATGACAGGTTAACATTTCGACATTAAAGTAGAAATGACACCCCACGGCTAAGGTAGTAACCAAAGGAAAAAGCTCTACATAAGTGCAATATCGCTCGAAACGTAATAGGTAACAGTTCGACAACTCGAGATAAGTACGACTACGACAAAAGACGTCGCCAAATAAACAAACACGGCAAGAAAACAATTCAGAGGTACACAATAAAAAGTAATTGCTCCATTACAGCTGTTATATTACAAAAGCTTTTTTACAAAGGGCTCAAGAACGCCCTCACAAAAATGGCGAAGCAAAAGTAAATACAACCGAATACTACGCCACATCATTCCTTGTGGCATACACCTCCTCGTACCAAGAATCGGAGGCAAGTTTGTCCCCGCATCATCAGAATTAATATCATCCCCGCTAAGTGTGATGGGATCATACCCGCATGCCTCACGAGCCGCACGGGCCTTGGCACGCACATCCTGAAGCTCTGCCTCGGACGCCCTCCCATCGTCATAAAGAGCCTTATACACATCGAATCGGGCTTCAGCATGAATCCACAGCTCATACAAATGGCGAGGCACGACAGGATTAGCCGAAGCATGGGATGTAGAGGGCTGCGACTGACGTCGCACGTCCTACGTCTTCGAAGAAGCCACTTGTTCATTTAACGCAGACAATTCTGCCTCCAAATCTTGAATACGTCCCTCAAGTCCCGCTACCTTAAGCGCAGACGCCTCCACCTCCTTGTACCGCTCCACTCTACAAACACGGAGGGCGTCTTCTAAAGTCGCTGCCTCAGACACGGCAGTTGCCCTATCCCTTTCGGCGTGGGCCAATCCATCAGCATTTGCGCTCAATTCACTCTTAAGTTCAACGACCTCCGCCGCCTTCGTGTCCAGTTCGGCAGTTAAACTGGCCACCTTTGCATGGAGGTCGGCATTTTCGGCCATCACTCCCTTGTTTAGCTCAAGCTCATCTTCCCTGACCTTAAGGGCCGCCTCAAGCTCACTACAACGGGCAATGGCCTTCATAAGGTCCTCATCTCGCTCTTTCAATTCTTCGACCTTACGCGCCAATTGATCCTCCCTCTGCTTAAGCCCATCGCGGAACAGCTGAAAGTCGCGATCCTGAGTGAAGATGTCGGCCATCGCACGATGCTTGGTGCGGTATTCTTGATACTTAGAGGACATCTTCCCATAGACGGCCGTCCTCCTCCTTTCCTGACGCTCACGCTCGATCTCCATGATGAGGGACTAACATGAAAAACAAAGTTAAAACAAAATGATGGGCCAAGAATAGTAAAACAGATCCAACGACGAAAAGAAAAGAGAGGCATTGACCCGTAGAGCCATGACGGAAACGCTCCATGATAACTCTGCATCACTCATCGCTCTAAGTGCCTCGCTCTCAGGAGCAGCACATAAAGGGGCAAAAACGGACGCCACCCGATCACAGTTCGACAGCAAGTCGTAGTCCCCAGGGACGACTATGTGTCGATCAGAATCCTCCGTTCTAACCTCTACGCGTGTGTGACGCTCCAAAAATTCTCGAACATCCCCTGGGTCGACGTCCAAACCCGAGTCGTCGCCTTCGGCGCGTAAGCGGCCTCCGACAGTAGATGATGCGCCACCCTCAGCGGAGCGCACAGACCCCCATCCTTGGTATACTCCTTCTGTCCGGGGAGACCTCCCCGCCAAGATGGCGTCCACCATAAACGCGGGCACAGGTGCCATCTCCGACACACCCGTCCTACTCTTACCAGTATCAACGGCCACCTCTTTCCCGACCTCTACCCTCCTGTTTTTTCTCAACGGAGGTTCGTCCCTATTAGAGGACTCATCTACGAGGTGATAGACCGGTAAAGAGGAGATCTCTTCCCTCACAACCATATCCCGAGAGGAGTCTCTCACCTGTACCGGCTGAGCGCGACCCTCTCGGACGGACTCCTCCAAAGTAAATTGCATTCCCGCCGAGGCGATGGCCTGGAGAAATGCAGGGACTGGGGCCCTCCGCCTAGAAGCTCCACGACCTGTCATCACAAGGAGTCGTATAAATAGATAATGGCAAATAGCCGTATAGCGGTATAGAGGAAAACACTTACAGAATGAGACCTTCGGCCCAAAACGTTTCACAAAAGCGGGCCAGTCTCGAGTCTCCACTGCGTGAAGCAGTAAACAGGGCTACCCAGTCCCTTATACCGGCGATGGGACGGGGTGTATGCCCCACAGCTGCAAAACAAAGCCGCAGATAAATACTAAGTTAAAAAAAGAAAGTAAACAAGTTACGACACCTACGATTATCATTCCACCGCTCCGGGAATCCAGCGGGGTCCGACACAACGTGTTTAGTTCTGACAAAGAAATATTTATGCCAAAATTTACGGCTCGCCCGGTCGTCAGTTCCGACCACAAGCTCTTTGGTCCCATGGTGCCTCAAATGTACCATAGTACCCCTGTGAAAACTAGGGGAAAACAAGTGCAAGAGGTGGTGAATGTCAACTTCGCACCCCGCTAACTCCGCGTATTTTGTCAACACCAAAAATATTTTGTGCGTGTACGGAGAAAGCTGCGCCGGGCAAACCTGATAAAATCGATAGAATTCTTCTGCTAACGGGAGAAGGGGGAAGGAATGACCAATCACAAAGGGGTATTCATAAAAAGCACAATACCCCGATCTATGGACCTCCACGAAGTCCCTCCCCGCCGGAACCATCTCGACATGAGGGGGAATGTTGTACTTAGTACGGAGGGCATCTATATGGGCCTGCTCAGTTTCAGATACTACCGGAGCGGGAGTAGGAGCAGGCTCTTTAAGGAAGTCACTTCGAGACATGGGGTGTCTCGGTAGTAACTCATCCACGGTGGGAAAACTGTCCCCTTCCTCCACCGTCATGTCCTCACCACCAGAAGGAAGCGCCATGGATAATGGGGTGGCATCAGAAATCCCCTCACGTGACCGGTGTGTTCTAGGCATATCTATGGCAGAAGATATGTTAATAAAAAAATAAAAAAAACCAAGAACGGCGAACGGAAGAGAGAAAGCAAAGAAATCGCAAGAGCAAAGCTGAAGATATGAGAAGGAATAACCAAAGAAGAAATGGCCAAGAATTTTTGAAAAAACAAACCCTTCACCTATTTATAGGGTTGGGTAGTGCCAGAATCGAAGCGGAAGGCTGCCAATGGCACCAAAACCGAAGCGACAAGCCATCAGTCTCTATCTCGGGAAGACGCGTAATGATGACGCACGTGGAAGTGACATCATTTCCCGATAAGACACACCACCTAGGATATCGTGTAGCGCACTACTCTTCTGTTGTTAGTCAGACCGTCACGATTCGCAAGCCAAATCTCTCTGCAGGTATAAGCTATGTCCGCTTATCAAGGACGCACCGGGCCGCAACCTCGACAAGCGGAGGGACTAACTGTATAGGTCCAAATTTGGACGACCACGACCACTACTGAGTACGGCGAGGAACGAGGTCCTTACGGTGTAGCGTCCTTTGGTCGTTATCAAGGGTGACGATCGACAGTGGTTAGCGAACGCACGACGTCTGCAGTAGTGTAAGCGTAGTAGGAGACAGTAGGAATATGCTTTTCGAATATTCTTTATGTTATACCTTTTTAGGGTTTAAAGGGGGATTGTCCCTTATAAATAGAGGGAAAACACTTTGTAAAGAGGGAGGAGAAAGTGGATACAAAAAAGACAACTTTGCTTACTGAATACAGATCTGAAATCCATACATTATCTTTTATCTTGGCCAATCGCATTCATTACAGTATTTTTCTACATTTGAAGTTATCACATTTATTAGTAATCATTTGGTTCCGACATACTAGGAAGCATCATTCACCTTGTTCTTCTCTTACATCATTTAATCTAGATTTTATTATACTTGGCTGAAATCTACCTCTTCATCTTCATTAATTGATTTAATCAAAAAGGTTTCAATATGTTTTGACATATTGGTCAAACATTGTGACTATCAGTGGGCGTTATTCTGCGAGTCTGTATACCAACAAGTCCCCTCTTACATTGTGGGACAAATTTGTTTTGAGGCAAAACATCCGATCAAAGTTGCTGCCATTACCATTATACCATAGATGCTGAAGCATAATCCATCAATTATACTAGTTATTATAAATCGAAACGTTCTAGAATCAAGAGGATAGCCATCCCTCATAAAAATGCTACTACATCTACTAATTGTGTAACTCACAAAATGTGGAATACACCAACAACAATTTTATACAAGGCTTTTATCCAAGCGAAACACCTATTGGCGGTTGCTATAAGAAGTATCTAATCATGACACTGTATAATCTTCAAGAGCTACAGCAAGTGTATCCGTTTCAGGACTTGCTCAAAGCAGAATATTATCTCATTGGGCAACTCTTTTCTTGTGAAATGAACCAGAACTTCAGCCCTTGATGGTTGAAACACTTCTGTCAGATCCCTGCCAATGAATAGCTAGAAGCTTAATAGGATAACGGCTAATAAAGTCTCTAAAACTGCTTGATAGGATAACTGCTACTCCAACATAGTCAACACTCAAAAATTAAAGAACTAAATGATTCCATGAGCCCCTCATACAATAATAAAACGTACTCCATAGAGGATAAGAATGTCAATAACATTCGTTTATAGTCAACTGTTTCTCTTTGGAGAAAAGAACATGTTGGACCAAAAAAGAGAAAAGAGCATGCGAGCGTCAATATCCGGATTGTGAAGACAGTAGCGAACAAGAGAAAAAAAACTACTTATTGAAATTAGTCGATTAACTGAAGCTCCTTATATAGGATTTTGTGCTATGAATAACAGTAGGTAATCATCTTTACATTTTAAAAGGCAAGAAATTATTCGATACCTAAACAGAGGATGTCCAAAAGTATCCTATAGAATATTTATAGTATGTTCTTTATTTGAGTTATCTATTGTCTCTACTGTTCTTATTTGAGTTCAATGCATCTAAATAGTATAACTACTTCTCGAGACATTCAACACACCCTTTCAAACTCATAGTGGGAAAAAATCAGCTTGACTTTGCTTATTTTGAAAACTTAAAAGGTTGCCGCCAAAATTTCGTTGGGATTATGCCAATCATCAAAAGGAAAAGTCGTACTGGAATTCTTTGCTCGGATGTGTCGGCTGGTTGTTGGCAACTGCACAATGACAGAAAGTGATTTTTGTACTGCACATGGAAATCAGCTTATTCGGAGTCACTAGAAAAAGGTATGGTTTTGCAAAATCTCTGACTCTATTAATGTAATTTGAAGGTGGCGAAACAATGACAAGATAAGCAAAATTTAGAGTGGCGTTGGTTCGCACAGAGCACGACGCTAATACAGTTATCGAACAGATGAAAAGGTGCCAATAGCTAAGAGAGGAAAGCCGGTTGCCAGAAAGAGGCAATGCAAAAAGAAAATAATTAGCCTGGTAAGCGGATGCCCATTGCTAAGCAGAAATTGCTCAAGAGCCTACCTATGTCGTATAGACTCTTATACCATGAGAAAAAAAAGAAGGTAGAACAATCATTGAAAAGAAGAGTGCCACCAATTGATGAGAGAGGAAGGTCGGCTGCCGGAGAGGGGCGGGGTTGGATGCCGAAAAGAAATTAAGACCAAAAATATCAGCTGGGCACATTGCCACCGGTAGCAGAAGCTACTTAAATCTTTACCGAGATTGTAAAGACTCTGATACTATGCGAATCAAAATTGATAGGTAAAGAAGTGCCCAAAACTATACAAAGAAACTTGCATAACTCATACTCTCAAACAATATGGGAATTTTTAACACCCTGTGCATGCCAGGCTGGACACCAGAGCATGGATAGCATAAGAAAAGAGCCCAACATTGGAAACCCACCATGAGAAAGCACTCCCCCCCCCCCCCCCCCTTCTAGAGTCCTAGTTTATATAGACCTACTTTTTTTATGTGCTATATTAACCTCCATTTACCTATAGAAAAGACAAATAGAGATAATACCATTGCATTATATCTAGGAAAAAGCTAAATAGCATCAGCAACTTTGATCCCCGCATTCTTGTCCCACTGCTCTGGTGCAGAAACATCTGCCATGATCTGCTCTTGCCCACGCCAAAGAATCTGAAATCCAACAATAGGCATTACTTAGAAAAGCACCTGTTAAACCTTAAGGTAAGAACAAATTGAATAGAGAGATATTTATTAATCTTGAATAACTTCACAAGACATTTAAGATATGACATAGTTGACATGATAAGTTATTTACCTTATCAATGACGCCAAATTCCCTTGCTCTGGTAGCATCCATGTAAAATGGTCTTCTCATCACATTGGCAACAGTTTCTTCAGACTGGTAAGATACAAAAGATGCTATTATGGCTTCTGCTTGAATTACAAATGGACAAAAGGTAAGATATGGTCCCTACTCACATTTTCAGTGTGTTTTGCCAAAAGCTTGACAAGGGTGTCTCTGTTTATGATTACCTGCAAAAGAATTAGTCAGCAGATTAATCCCATTAGACCAAGTAAGAGCAAATGCCTAAATAAGAGAGCTCGGGATGAGTTCATCCAGGGATAATTCAGTTTTAGAAGGAATTTTTTAATGAAGAGTTTTAAATGGATTTATTTTGAAATATGTCCATCCTGTAGTGATTGTCTTTATACAATGATATTTTTCCCTAGAAGGAGGTTTACTTAGTTATGCTAAACAGAAGGGAAGTCGAAGCAATTCAGCTAAATTTTAAACGAAAAACAAAATTATAGAATATTAAATAATTTATTGATCAATAATTTCATCGACAACCATCGTACTACAATAACATTAAACACTCTAAAAATCACTACCATGAAAGCAGATCTGTTTGTAGATTAATGAAATATACTAAAAGAGGACATCCCACTAACCTCCTTTGCTCGGATGAAAACGTCGCTGGCCGGCATTAATCCAGATGACGGCACACGGGGTTGTTGAATCATAGCTGGAACAGAACATCAACCAAATATCAGAAATTAAAAGGGTTAAATATATATATATATATATATATATATATATATATATATATATATAAAAGAAAAAAAAAAAAAAAAACAGGTTGTCAAAATTGTAAACAAAGAACAAGAAAACTTGACACCCATGTGGTCAATATTGGAAGCAAAGAACAAGAAAACTTGATACCTTTGGCATGTGGCATCATAAACCTTTTGCCCTTACTACCAGCTGCAAGCAAGAGACACGCCTGACCGATGGCAGCACCAACTGCGACAGTGTGTATCTGCACAGGAGATTAACAACTTGACATATGCCAACAAAATCATAAAAGGAACAGATTGAAATATGCTTTAAGTAGAACATGAAATTCAAATATCAATGTACTTCCTCTCAATAATAGACGCCTAGAGATCAAGAAAAACCACTAACTAAACGAACATTGTCTAATTACGTTCGACCCAAGTACTGACTTTGAACGAAGCCAAACTCTCATGCAGATACAGGACGATCATACAAATAAAAAGAAAAAAGTAATTCTTTGCTAGACAAATTTCAAGCGCAAACCATATGAATGGTGATGCAAGGCAAAAAAGAAAACCAACTTATTTTTCAAGAAAATCAGATGTCAATAAGCCAATGTTGCCTTGTCCTTGTCTAGTAAATTTGACTAAAGAAAAGAAGGCCCACATAAGAAACAATTCTAGGTTATCATGCTAATTCAAATGGACACCTCATAGCAAGAACTAGTTGCTGGTGCATAGAGGAGTTGAGTAATTCATGAGAAGCTTACCTCGTTTTTTAATTGCATCATGGCATCATAAATTGCAAAACCTTCTGTTTCCATACCAACCTAGATTGATAAAAATATCCCAAGATCAGTTAATTAGAGCACAATATCAACCCAATACCCAACAACCATCAAGCACACAGACCAAGCAAACATGAAATTTAGAGTGAGAAGAAGTCATCAATCGTGCAATAAAGCTACTAAGTTTAGCATCCCATGGACAGAAGAGCAATAAATATTGAAAATGGCAAATTATTAATTTCTTTATGTTTACACACTATCCCAACCACGTGACATTCACTATTGTAAGATTAATTAGATACAACACAAAGTAACTACATGTTCCTGTCCATCATGGTTGCAATTTTGAAACCTCTCAGAAATAGAGAGACAATTATCCATTCCTATTTACACAAAACATATTACAAGAAAACCACCTATATTTCGTGTAAGTTGTTCGTCCAGTATAAATATAAAAATCAAACCAGATTGAGGCCAAGTGACTATAAAGAAAGGGTATAGGCTAACTTTACTCTTTTCCATATTTATTTTTCCTTCAATAAGAGTTCATAATTGTGGACCATCAATATAAATTGTGACCATTTTTTTTTGCCTCATATAATGAAGGCACTCCTTGCTCATTTTCTGTTTTATAGCACAACTTTGAAGTAGTGATCAACAAACGACAACATAAAGTGTGAGGCACAAAACTTTTGAGTAAGCAAAACCCCAGTCCTTGAGGTAACACATTAGTGAATTACGGCATGTTATATTCCGTCATCATAAGAAGGTGTTTCATTCATATTGTCGACCATTAACCTAAGAATGGGAAAACCATGAGTCAATTATAACCTTGTAAAATGTTATTAAACATCATTAAATCATCAAGTGTCATCCAGGAAATTATAGAAAAACACATTTGATAGCTCAAAGTTGGTCAAAGTGCACGTAGAACCACTTTATCATATCAAGGAACCATATACAGTAACAGCCACTAGGAAAATAATTGATCAGAACACACACTGTTTTATTGCATTACCTAGCACCATTGCCACAAAGGGGAGACATAAAGACAAGGCGGGGG
>NC_031989.1:24615895-24629430 GCF_001879085.1 Nicotiana attenuata
TGCTTTGTTTAGCGACGCTACCCCAATGAAAACAAGAGCCGAGTAGGACGAGCGGAGTCCAGCCGAAAAAGGAAACGCACTGTTTCACCGTCATCACGGGTAGTCCCAGTAGAGTTTATGTATAGATAAATTGGCTCTTTAGGATCCATCCACTGTAGGTACATCAACTCTGCAACAACTAACTCTGTGACTGCTGGCACCAACTGGAAAGAAACCATGATTAATTTGTGCTAGTGCAAGATTAAAAGAATAAAGTGAACGTCTATCGGACTGCAATAATAAATTGCAAAGACAAGTTGCTGCAAACCAGACTAAATATTAAGGAACGTGAACGTCAATATATTTCTGTTTGCAAATTCTATTGCCAAAGCACCACAAAACATATCCCAGCAAGCCCAAACTTTGGCAAAACTAGAAGTAGTACATCAGATGGAAACTCCAAATAATCAAAACAAGTAGGTATCAGAGTGTTCAGCTCTTAATTGAATAAATTAAATATGAAGCCCTGACAAAACTGAAGAACAACTTTCGACTTCTCCATTTTAGAAAGTTTACCTGCTATCAGAGGCACATAGACCTTAGGTAGTCAGCCTACTACAAACAATTAGGCATACCAAATAAAGCTGGTCACTTTTACCTCCAAGCCAAGTACCACTAGCAAAGACACATACATTGACATGATATGATCAAAACATACTTTGGCATGTTGCCTCGAGCAAATAGCAATAAATGATTTTTTACATGGTTCATTTTTTCTTTTACCACAGTGTCTGATGGAAACCCAATAATCATGATCATCCTTGTCACCAGAACTTATAACAATGAACCTATGATGATAATTGTGACAAATATAGTGCATGTATAGACGGGGGACCTTGGTATTATCCTCAAGGTGAGATGAAATTAACTTTTGATAAATTTAATTTTTTTAGTATAAGTACAAAGGTCCAGTGACCATTTCATTAGTCTTCATGAGAATAGCTACAAGAATGCAGGAATATGTTTCTCTTCAACAAAACAAACACAACAACAACTGCTTGTCAAATCCAAGCAAGTTGGGGTCGGCCATATGAATCTTCGCTAACCATTTCGCTGATGTTAGCCTTTATTTTCAAGTACCTAATTATGCCAAAATGTTGCAGAAGACACTAATAAGCACAAAGTAACTGGTAAAAGATCTTATGACATACCGGCATGCCAATGTAAACTATTCTACCATGGAGCAAAAGTGAGGGTAAGTCTGGTGGAGGTCTCCTCGGTCTGTGCTCATTGTATGATACTGATCTCTCCACCTAATTCAAATAGCAAAACACACACAGACAAAACAACACCAATCAGAAAATAATACAAGCTCAACTATAAAGGCTTAAAGAAACCTGATTAACTGATTTACATAACATTATATACCTGAGCAGGAGTAGCCATGAGCTTAGGGGAGTCGTAAATATCCAAAAAAGGCGGCATATCCGAATTTTGAGGTCGAGTGAAGAGTGCTTCTGGATTATTTGCAGCAACAGAGGCAAGCTTATTTAGAAATGGGTCCTTAGGGTTAAGAGGAGGCATCGGAATTTTTGTACTGCTATTGCTATTGGCTGCACAGAGAACGCTAAAACTACGCCGTTTTAGCGGAGACGATGGTGATGAAGTACATGGAACTGAGGACGCCATGGGCAACCGTAAGTAGGTGGCCATTATTTTTCTTTTTTCGAATTTTGATGCTTTTTATCTCTTCCAATTGAAGATTGCAAGGAGAAGACTTTTGAGCTGTGAAGTACTGTCTACTGATGAGGATGTGAAATTTGGATAGTGTGACTCGAACAGGTCGGGTCATAAGAGCCCCGACCAGCCCATTCTAAATTGTTCGTCGTTATACGGGAATGAGCTTATAAAATCTAGATATTTTTACTTATTACTTATCTATACTACTTTTCATATTTATTTACCTCAATTTAATTACAAGTTAATATACAATTTATGATTTAGATGCAAAGTAATATATTAGACCTCAATCTTCTGTTTGAACAAAAAAGTTTAAGTCTCTTTTGCCAACTACAATTATCAATAATAAAGAAGGTAAATCTTAGCCAAGCATAATTAACTTCAGATTCAAACTCATATAACGAGAAATAACGAAAGGTAGGAATATATTAGATTTATTGATGTGATAATTTTGCATCAAACACGAGAGATGAGCTTACATCTGAGGCGAAAAAGAATTGCAAATGAAGGGGTAAAGAGGAAAAAGTGAGACAACTGTTCATCCGAGAGAGACTCTTCTTTTCTCTTCTTCTTTTCTCTTCTTCTTCTCCCCTTTTTCTCCCTTGTTTGTTGTCCCTTTCTCCCCTGAAAGTTCCCCCTCCCTTCTGAGCTTACCTGCTATATATATATATATATATATATATATATATATATATATATATATATATATATATATATATATATATATATATATATATATATATATATATATAGTTCTTAGGACTTCTATTCAATGGTCTTTGACCAACATGCTTTCGATGATTTGACCCCGAGGATGGCCGAGGTGTTCTTTGCTATTTCGCCACCTGGGCGGGATCCCAGCTTGGCCGGCCCCCTATCTTTCCTATTGGGGGCGACCACTACGGTCAGATTTTGACCCATACAGTTAGTCCCTCCATCCGTCGAAGTCGTCTCTTAGCGGGTTCGACGGGCGGACTTTGTCGATTTGAAAGTTAGGAAAAATCTGAGTGTTTACGCCTTGAGCGGGGTTTTCAGATCGAGGCGAAGGCGTGAAGCTTCAATGATACCCTTGGGCCATCACATCCGTTCGGAGTTGAACCGTTGTGTTGATTCGAAACATCGTTTGTAATCACTGTCATTATGACACACGTTCCTTATGGATTGAACCGTTTCTTGTGCCCTATCAGTTTTGATTGGCGACTCTTGGGTTTCCCGCTCGGGGCATTTATGTTCCTATAAATAGGGGGGAAAACACCATTCTATTGCCATACTTTTCGATCTATCAAAGGAATTTTGCGAGTCTTTACTTTCTCCGATACTTCAGATTTTTAGTTCACTCTCTTGTTAGTTGGAAATTGACGTCACCGTCTTCCCTCTTACTTTCCCCTGCTCATTCACTCTGCTCAATTGATACAAATGGCTGGTACTTCCTCCCGCGCTGACAGACTTGCCGAAGTTCCGGTGCCGAAAAATGATGCTCTTGCTCCCGGATGAGTGGAGATGGCGGAGGATGAGGGGGTTCCAACAGCGGCCAAAATATTGCCCCGTCCGGTGAAGTTATGGAGTGATTTAAACAGCCCTGTCGGAGAGGAACCGGAGCTTGTTTCCTCTATTATGGATGAAGCGGCGATTGCGGAGCTTAAGACCAAATGGGGGATTCTGCACCATGTTGAGATGTTGCCGGTGGTGGGAGATGATATTGTACATTTTGACTGCCCCGGATATTGTGCGTTCTATGCCTACCCTTTTATTGTCGGGTATACGCTTCCTCTCCCTTCCTTGGTGGTAGACTTCTGCCGTTTCTACGAAGTATGCCCGGCTTAACTTTCGCCATACGTATACAAGTTGTTCCTCATGCTGCTCAAGTTTGCGGAGCTTGCCGACCGGAGATCACTCTGGGGCATATGCTCCATATTTTTGCCCCTCAACTTATTCGAGGCACGATGATCCACATGCGCCATCGAGGAACGAAGAGTCTGGTGGTGAAGATGGACGACAGAGCCAATCGTCATTTCTGGGAGAGCTACTTTTATGTACGGACCGAGCACCTTGTGACAGACTCGGCAGGGTTCCCTGAGAGGTGGAACTTCGCACGTAAGTTTTTTTTTTTAATCTCCTGTCGGGGTGGTGGTCGACCGTTTTTCTTTAGGCAGCATTAAATCGTTTTTACTTTTGCAGCCGAGAGACTACCTCCTACGCCCGTTGACGATATCTGCGAATGGGTGAATGCCATCCTTCCCCATACGGTGGGGGTTCGCGAATGGGCGTCCTTCTACGAGAAATACGGGCGTAAGCCTTTTACTGGTAAGTCGACTTGCTGCAGCTTCTCTGTTTTTTGCCTTGCAATTTGGCCTTGTTGCTTACACGACCATTACTGTTAATAGGGAGAGTGCGAAGGACGAGGGCTCCTCCGCTCGCATTTCGTCGACCGGCGTCTTCTGCTCGACCTGCACCGAGGTCTGCTGCCCGTTCTACATCGAGGGCTACTCAAGTTGAACCTACGACCGGAGTTGTGTGCATGGAAATTGTTCCCCAACCTGGGACTCCGGCTCCCACTGCCCGCTCAATGGGTGAATCTTCCCGTGCTGAGGACGGGGAGGGTCCGTCGAAGAGGCGGCGAGTGGAGTCCGAGATGGCTTCTTCAGTAGCAGTATATTCGGAGGGCGACCTTCCGTTGACGATGACTGAAATGGGTGGTGATGTTAACCCGGCCGCGGAGGTAAACCTGGCGATCGAGAGCAACACGACGGCAGAGGCTTCGGCTGCTGTGATTGATCAACAGGCTACTGTGACGGGAAGTCGAGGTCCCGAGGCCGCTGTTTCCACCTTGGGCGGGCCTTCGTCTGCTGGACCGAGTCGTGCTTCTTCTTCAGCCACAGAGAGCGGAAAGGGTGTCGTAGTCGACGAATTTAATCTGATCTTGATCCTGATGATGTTAGAATGTTCGAGGAGGGCCTTACCCGCACGGTGGTAAGAGCGGGAGGTCCGTCCCGTATACTTGAGATTTCATCGGAGATTAACCTTCTGCGGGACACGGAAGACTTGGTGCCGCAGTTTGACCTTTTGTGCTCTGCTGCAGAGTGTGAGGCTCTTAGGGACGTCCGTGACGTTGATTTGATGCATGAGGTGGCCGCTATGGGCCTGAGGGTAAGTTTCTCCTCTTTGTTCTTTTTATTTTTTTGTGCTCCTTTTGTTTTTGGCGACCTTGACTTTACCGACTCATCTTCTTCTTCTTCTTTTTTTTTTTTTTTGCTTTCAGTCGTACATGCTGGAGATTGGAAGTGCTCGCAGGGCCGACACTCGGGCCAAAAATTTCCTGATGATGTTGGAAAAGTATCGGCGCTACCGCAACAAGTGTTTTGAGATGCACGAACGGCTTAGGGCGAACGCCGGTAATCAATCTCTTAGGGAGGAACTGGAGAAGAGGGATCAGGAGCTGATACAGTCTATTCTCGGGAATAGCGAGCTCGAGGAGCTACTTCATGTAAAGGACGAAGAACTTGAGTTGGGAAAAGGGGTCACTGCAGAGTGTGAGCATCTTCAGGCGAAGGTGCGGTCGTTGCAGTCCAAGTTGGATCAAAATGCCGTCAGAGTTGAGGCTTTGAGTGCAGAGTGGATGGGGAAATTAACCGAGCTGGAGAGGAAGGTCTGCGAACTGGAGAGTGCCGAGAATGCTTGGGTGTCGGCTTCAGCGAGGGCAGCGGCGTTGGAGGACACTATTCCCGTCCTTCAATCCGAGCAGGAGTCCAAAAGGGCGACGACTACGCTGAGGGAGGCGAGGCTTGAAGAGCGTATTGGTGAAATTGACCGGGAAGCTTCAAACTTGGGAGATCGGGTCGTCGCTCTTGAGGCCGAAAAGGCACATTTGTTGGCCCAAGTCGAATTTGGCTCCGCCGCTGTCCCTCGTCATTTGCACGAGCTCTGGGTCCATGCCGAGGCCCAGCGGGACATATACAAGAGTTTATAGGAGCCGGGCAATATTTCTGAAGCCATTTATGAAGGGGCTCGGGCGAAGGCACGAGAGGCTCGTGTTAACTGTGGCTACGATCCTGCGACATCGGAGGCCAGCGAGGATGTTGACGCTGAGGAGGTGTTTCCTCGAGATGGTGATGGGAGGACGGCGGTGATGACGCCGAGTGAAAAGTTGTTACCTTAGTCTGTTTTTTTTTCTTTGCTTTTCTCTCTGTTTTTTGTACTGGGCCGGTTTTGGCCGTGTATAATCTGCGACCATTTGTGCAACTGTCTAAATAAAAGGTATTTTCGTCGTTGTACGTCCTTTGTATTTTCTCCCTTCCCCTTGCTTTATACATTTTTTTTACTTTGGCGTAGACTTTTAGATTTTGTATGGTGAATTCCTGACTTTTTAGGGAAGCCAGTTTTAGCCGGACCGAGTAGGATTTCGTCGCGCGAGTCCGAATGGAGTCTCTTTGGATTCGCATATTTGGGTGGGATTTGACTTTTGACTTGTCGCTTTAAGCAGATTCATCTTTGACTCAAACAAGGTTGTATTCGGATTCGTTGTTTTGGACGAAGTCAGTCTCGACTTGAGTCATTCGAGGGGGATTGGACTGTTGGTTATTTAGGCGAAGTTGCTCTTTTCATATGTATTCAAGCGAGGTTGAACTTGGGGCTTGTAGCGAAATCAATATCTTAGTAATCCAAAAAAAATGTCTGACGACGACCGATGGCTGCAAAGACGTTATTGAGAGTAAGACCGGGATGTCAGCCTGTATGATTCGAGCGAGGTCGAACTCTTCTTTTTGGCGATGGCCTTTGTCCGTAGGGTTGTTACTTCGAGCTAATGTCGAAATATTAACCCGTTATGATTCGAACGAGGTCGAACTCTTCTCCTTGGCAATGGCCCTTGGCCGTAGGGGTGTTATTTCATGCTAATGTCGAAATATATTAACCCGTTATGATTCGAACGAGGTCGAACTCTTCTCCTTGGCGATGGCCCTTGGCCGTAGGGGTGTTATTTCGAGCTAATGTCGAAATATTAACCCGTTATGATTCAAACGAGGTCGAACTCTTCTCCTTGGCGATGGCCCTTGGCCGTAGGGGTGTTATTTTGAGCTAATGTCGAAATATTAACCCGTTATGATTCGAACGAGGTCGAACTCTTCTCTTTGGCGATGGCCCTTGGCCGTAGGGATGTTATTTCGAGCTAATGTCGAAATATTAACCCGTATGATTCGAACGAGGTCGAACTCTTCTCTTTGGCGATGGCCCTTGGCCATAGGGGTGTTATTTCGAGCTAATGTCGAAATATTAACCCGTTATGATTCGAACGAGGTCGAACTCTTCTCCTTGGCGATGGCCCTTGGCCGTATGGGTGTTATTTCGAGCTAATGTCAAAATATTAACCTGTTATGATTCGAACGAGGTCGAACTCTTCTCTTTTGTTATTTCATTGTTAGATTTTGGCGAATCATAGGCTACCATACTGTCCGTGTAGACATCGGAGCGGATCCTGGCGTACTCGATACAACCATTTTTTTTTGGAGAATTTTGGGTTTCCCTTGGGGGAGTCCCAGTTCTGCTTAACTTCTGCGTTTCCTATGTGAGTCCCAGTTTGCTTAATTTTATTTGCATTGGAGAGTATGATGACGGGGAGTATAAAATGTTGTTGTTTCGCTAACTGGGGGTGTCGTATGTGTTCGTTTCATGCATATATTGGAATTTCCCTGTATCTAGTCCCTTCATCGTTCGGCCTGGAGAGTTCGTCAGTAGGCGGGGCGGTGAATTATATTGTGAACTTCGAGACGTCACCCTCGTCGCCTCGTTAAAAACATCCCCGAGAAAACCCAATTGGGACAAAACCCGGGTAGGGGAAAGAGAATATGACTTGAGGGGCGTCATTTCTCAGAAGTTGAACTGTTTGAGACGGGCGATATTCCAGTTGTTTTGTAGTAGTTTTCCTTCCATTGTCTCTAGTCGGAATGGTCCTTTGCTCGCTTGCCCGTGCGGCGCTTGTGTTCCTATTTAGACAGACAACAGAGGGTAAACCAAAATGAGGTTTTCCTTACCTCGATCCAATGAGTCGATGCACGAGGGTGGAATGGTGGTTTTTAGACTCGGTGGTCGTATTCAGCTCCTTCACAATTTTAGAGGTGCCCTCGCTCCGCATGGGTTGGGTTTGCCTTAACTGCTGTGGTGTTGAAATCGAGTCCCGGTTCGATCTCGTCTGTTTCGTACCCACAACAAGGGAGACATGTCGTACTTTATTCATGGATCATCCGATGTGTGGCGGGGTGTGAGAGTAGGGCAGGATGTGCCTATTCTCTTATAGGATTGCACAACAGGTGTTGTCTTCTCATGTGTGGGCTTTTTGTGGATATCGGTTATAAGTCCTGCTTTTATGTAGCAACCTGATATATCTGGATTAGCACGTGAGGTTTACTTACCACTCTTTCGGGCGGGCGGTTACATTTTGCCGGTTTTGGATCTGAAGGAAACTAGGAAATTTGGCTAAGAAATCCCCACAGACGGCGCCAAATTGTTTGAACAAAAAAGTTTAAGACTCTTTTGCCAACTTCAATTATCAATAATAAAGAAGGTAAATCTTAGCCAAGCATAATTAACTTCATATTCAAACTCATATAACGAGAAATAACGAAAGATAGGAACATATTAGATTTATTGATGTGATGATTTTGCATCAAACACGAGAGATGAGCTTACATCTGAGGCGAAAAAGAATTGCAAAATGAAGGGGTAAAGAGGAAAAAGTGAGACAACTGTTCATCCGAGAGAGACTCTTCTTTTCTCTTCTTCTTCTTCTTCCCTTTTTCTCCCTTGTTTGTTGTCCATTTCTCCCTTGAAAGTTCCCCCTCCCTTCTGAGCTTACCTGCCCCATATATATATATATATATATATATATATATATATATATATATATTGTTTCTAGGACTTCTATTCAATGGTCTTTGACCAACATGCTTTCGATGATTTGACCCCGAGGATGGTCGAGGTGCTCTTTTCTATTTCGCCACCTTAGGCGGGACCCAGCTTGGCCGACCCCCTTATCGTTCCTATTGGGAGCGACCACTACGGTGAGATTTTGACCCATACATCTTCCACATTTTCTTGTCTTTGCTATTTGTTCTCAAATCTCTATTGCTCCGTCACTTTTGTCAAACTAATCTATATCTATATATTATTAAAAGGAAGAAAGTCTAGCTTAGGATTATGGCAAGTGGCATTGTAGGAGAAAGAAATGTAGTGGTTTTAGGATAAATTAGTTAGGTTACTTAATAATAAGTTATTTAATTATTTTTAGATTCAAGTTCAAATTTACATTTTAAAATATCTATATTACTTTTAAGGAAATAATATTTTATATATATTGGAATAAGTTAAAATATAAAATAAGTAAATAAATCTATATCTATTTATATATAGTAAGAGAGGCAAAGAAATATTACGATGACAAGTGGAGTAACATTAAATTAAATTGACACATATAAATATTTTGGATAATTTTTCAACTTTGTTGGAGCTTCCAATTTATTTTTTTTAAAAATGTAACGACACACTGCACGTTCATTCATTATAAGAAACCAATTATTCCATTCTCCCGCTCTCTTTCTAATCAGAAGTTTCATCCACGGCAAACCAACTTCTCCTCTACACCATCTTCTTAGTTTTATCCATCTCTCTTTCCCCCTTTTATACTCATCAACTCTCATTACCAGGTAATTCAAACTCCTTACTGACAAAATCCATATATGTATATAAGTAAATTCACACTCCTCTGTATTTTTTTCTTGTGTGCAGAAGTGTAGCAGTTTCTAATTTTGCATTTAGTTGGGTGGACAACAATGATACATTTGTGGTTGGGGCTGTGGCAACAATTGTTGTCGAAGTTATTGAAAATTTTAATCCTAGCAAATCCAAGCACATTTTCAATCCCAACATCAGTGTCAATGATAAGATGGGAAACAATTCTTACATTTCTCGGGTTTCGTTTAATTTTGGCAGTAATTTTGAGGATTGGAGGATTTCATTCGTTCCCATCATGAGTGGGTTGCTTACCGATGATCACTTCTATTTGCTCAAAAGTTATCACATATCTTATGAGTATAAAACAATATAAATAAATTACGCGAAAATCATAGCAAACCGTAATAATCCGTTGGACCACATGAAGGAAATGAAAATAAGTACTCAGGATTAGGGGGAGAAACATTAAAAGCCTTTATTGATAATATTGGTTTGGTCTGCCTCTCCATGAAGAGGTTCAGAGCCTTACAATGGTGTTTTCACTTCCCATAAGATGGGTATGTTTTTCTCTTCTCTCTCTCTCTTGTCAATAGTGGTGAAGAAGCAGCCCCCTTTCTAGGGCTTTCACTCTTAGTATTTATAGATGTGAGCTTCGTGAGCTGGCAATAAATGGCCATGGCCACGCTGAGGTTCCGTCCCTATGGGGGAATGAATGGGCCGTGCCCTCGTAGATTAAATCGGACAAGAGTCGAATCCTGTTATGAATAAGTGGCCATACCACTTATTAATTATGGACAGGCTCAAGACGAGCTTAACTCCGTTAATTACCGTGAGATCGAATTCTGACCATACAGTTAGTCCCTCCGCTTATTGAGGTCGTGTTTCGGCCGAGCTCGATGAGCGGACTTCATCGATTGTGATTTGAAAAAAACTCGAATAAAGGGGGTCGACTTATTGACGGCGGTGACCTTAGCCGTTTACACGTTGGAGATGGCCGTAGCCTTTCATATATTAAAGAGCCTTTCATACATTAGAGATGGGCGTGGAGAATGAGTATGCGCCGGGTACGTATTTGGTCACGTCCAGAATTTTGAAGGCGTACGGCGCATTCTTTCAGCGTTCGCAGGCCGTTGCGATTATTCTGATGGCGGGACGTTGGCGGATGGCTGAGAAGCCGCTTCGCGGAGCTTGTCATAATGACGCCTGCTTCGGCAGAACCGAACCGTTTTACGATTGGTCGTGCAGTTAATGATGGCTATTGGGTTTCGCAAAAGCCATTTGTGTTGCCTATAAAGGTGGGTTGAGGCATTCATTTCTCATATCTTCATTGTTCATCTGAGAGAGATTCTGAGGAAACTTTTTCATTCTGCTAATTCTTCTCCTTTCTTTCCTTTGATTGTGATAACCTTTGTCTTGCCCACCGAATTCTATCCCTTTCTCTTTAGTAGATCAACAATGGCAGGCAGTTCTTCCCACGATGCTCTTCCGATAGATTTTCCGGTAGTTGAAGGGCCACCTCCGGCAATGGGAGGTGCCGAACAGATTGAGACCGGAGAAGTTCCGTCGGTTGACGAGGTAGTTCCTCGGCCCGGGGGTCTGGCGATTGACTTCACTGTCGACGGTGGAGAGGACCCGGTGGATGAAGCCCCGTTAATGGGGGAGATTGGGATGGCCCGATTACGGGAACAGGGTGTCATTCCCACCTATGCAGACATCGTTCTCGCTAGAAGCGAGGAGAGGGTCCACACCGACCGTAGGGGATACTGCGTTTTTCACGCCTATCCTTTCAGGTTGGGGTTCAAGATCCCGCTCCCAATGCTGGTGGTGGATTTCTGCCGTTATTACGGGGTGTGCCCGGGTCAGCTCACTCCTTCCCTTTACAAATTGTTGGCAATGTTCATCAAGTACGCGGAATTAGCCCGTAGGGAGGTCACGCTGCAGCATGTGCTTAGTCTCTACGCTCCCCAGAGAGTCCGTGGCACCATGATTCAGGCGTGCCCTCGTGGGTCGAGGGGCCTGGTCATGAGATTGGATGACGAGGTCGACCCTCGCCCTTTCGAGCACTTCTTTTATATCAGGACCAGGCATCTGGTGGCGGATGCTACTGGGTTCCCAGAGGCTTGGAACCATGCACGTAAGTTCTTTAGTGGTTGAATTCCCTTTTCTTCCCCTCTTTATGGTTTGTGATCATGAGCGTTAACTCGTGTCGGTTTTTGTAGCTGACAGGTCGCCGCCGGCCCCATTGTCTTGGATACGTGAGTGGGTCGAGGCCGTACTCCCCCATACGGTGGGGATACGCACATGGGCGTCTTTCTGGGAGAGGCATGGCCGTAGGCCCGTGGCAAGTAAAAAATTGATTTCTTCTGTTCCGCTTTGTTTGAGCTCTATTCATCAACTTTGTTTTCCTGTGATCAGGGAGGGCACGCCGCGTCAGGGCCCCTCAGTTGGCCTTCTGTCGACCTGGTGCAATTGCTCGGCTTATTGCAGAGCCGGTGTCGCGCTCAATACCGAGGGCGGCATCAGTTGAATCTTCAGCGGTTCCTTCTCCAGCACGGACCCTACTTCGGGACGAGGGGCCATCGGGGGTTGTGCGCCCTAGAGCGGAATCGTCATCAGATGGGGAGAAGGAGAGGCCGTTGATAAGGCATAGGGTCATGTTCACGCCGGCTCCTCCTGTGGTAATTAATTTGGACTCCCCCCCGGCGGATGCGGAGAGGAGTGCGGCTGCGGCGCCTGCCCTTGAGGGCGGACAAACAATGGGGGCTGCCCCGGTTGGCTTAGGTCGTGATGATACCGTCGCTTCGGCGACTCAATTGGTGGTTCCAGTCGCTGAGACGGGAGGTAGTTCCTCAGCGGCTGCTAATATGGGCGAGGCAAGCGCTCCTACGGTGGCTATTGCGGGTGGTTCTACCTCGCCGATAGCGAAAGGAGGAGGGGATGCTGTAGGAGATGAGTACGAGTCCGAATCCGACTTGGACCCAGACGACGTCCGTAT
This sequence comes from Nicotiana attenuata, assembly GCF_001879085.1. Taxonomy (NCBI): domain Eukaryota; kingdom Viridiplantae; phylum Streptophyta; class Magnoliopsida; order Solanales; family Solanaceae; genus Nicotiana; species Nicotiana attenuata. The sequence goes on from NC_031989.1 coordinate 24,628,332, forward strand.
GTTCCAAGAAGGCTTCACCAATTCAGCGGTGCGCGCAGAGGGGCGCTCTCGCTTCATCGAGGTTCCCACGGAATTGAACTTATTGCTCCAAGGGGAAAGCTTGGTGCCGCAGTTCGAGCTGCTATGCTCGGAGGCCGAGAATGCGTCGTTGAGGGGCGTTACAGATGTCGGACTGATGAATGAAGTAGCCGTGATGGGCTTGAGGGTATGTACTATTACGTCAGTTCGCTTCTTCTTTGCCTTAAGTTTATTCTTTTATTCTAATCGTTGTCTTTGCTTTGCAGTCTTATCTGTTGGATGTGGAGAGCATCCGTCGAGCCAAGGTCCGCTCGGGGATATTTTTGCGGGCGCTGGAGAAGTATCGCCGCTACCGAGATCAGTGCCGAGNATGCGTCGTTGAGGGGCGTTACGGATATCAGACTGATGAATGAAGTGGCCGTGATGGGCTTGAGGGTATGTACTATTACGTCGGTTCGCTTCTTCTTTGCCTTAGTTGTTCTTTATCTTAATCGTTGTCTTTGCTTTGCAGTCTTATTGTTGGAGGTGGAGAGCATCCGTCGAGCCAAAGTCCGCTCAGGGATAGTTTTTGCGGGCGCTGGAGAAGTATCGCCGCTACCGGGATCAGTGCCGAGAGTTGCGCGTGCGCTTGAGGAATGATCCCCGTAGCCGGGCCTTGGTCGAGGAACTGGCGAGGCGGGAGCTTCAGATGCAGCAAACACTTGGCAGAACGAGTGCTCTCGGGAGCAGCTCCGCCGGAAGGATGAGGAGCTCGAGGCGGTAAAGAGAGCCGCAACTGAGTGTGAGCGCCAGAGCCAGGCTAAGGCGGCGGAGGCCGCTGCGGCATGGGGCGGGAAAATGACTACGTTGGAGGGTGAAGTCGCGGTATTGAAGCTTCAGGTGAGGGATGCCTCGTCGAGGGCTGGGGCGTTAACGGAAGCTATCCGCGTGCACGAGTCCCAACGGGAGTTGGAGAGGCCTACTGTGGCCTTTAGAGAAGCGAGTCTCGAGGAGCGTATCGGTGTCTTTGAGCAGGACGCCCAAGTCATGGCGGACCGGATCACAGCCTTAGAAGAAGAGAATCAGCGCCTACGGGACCAAG
>NC_031989.1:24631513-24664948 GCF_001879085.1 Nicotiana attenuata
GGTTCAACCGTAGTTGAACTTTTTGGTGAAGGCGCATAGCCTATCTTGGTTCAACCGTAGTTGAACTTTTTTTTTTTGGTGAAGGCACGTAGCCTGTCTCGGTTCAACCGTGGTTGAACTTTTTGGCGAAGGCGCATAGCCTGTCTTGGTTCAACCGTAGTTGAACTTTTTGGTGAAGGCGCATAGCCTGAGTCCCAGTTCGACCGTAGTTGAACTTGTTGGTGAAGGCGCATAGCCTGTCTTGGTTCAACCGTAGTTGAACTTTTTGGTGAAGGCGCATAGCCTGTCTTGGTTCAACCGTAGTTGAACTTTTTGGCGAAGGCGCATAGCCTGTCTTGGTTCAACCGTAGTTGAACTTTTTGGTAAAGGCGTTTAGCCTGAATCTTGGTTCAACCGTAGTTGAACTTACTGGCGAAGGCTCATGGCCTGAGTCCCAGTTCAACTGTTGTTGAACTTTGTCGATCTTGATGACGAAGGCTCATGGCCTGAGTCCCATATTGTGGGTATTGAGTGCTGAAGCTCGGTTTGGATTCGAGATCTTGAGCGGCTCATCCGTTGTCTTCCCAACCAGGGTTTATAGGCTGTCTTGAGGTGACTCTCAGCTCGAGATATCTCCGTGCCGGTTTCTGGCCGGAGCTCGTATCAGGGATGTGGGAGATGCCTTACAGAGACCTTCCCTTAGGAGGGGGGGGGGTGCTTCTTCTTTTTGTTTGCACTATCTGAGATCGGGGAGAGAGAGAGGACTTAGATCTTGATTTGAGATCTTCGAGTTCCATCGGCCTGATATGCCGCTTTGGCTTGTTTATGCGGGGCTGCTTCTTCTTGTTTGCACCATCCGATAGATGAGAGACAGAGGAACTGGATCTCAATTCGAGATCTTCGAGTTCCATCGGCCTGATATGCCGCTTTGGCTTGTTTAAGCTGGGTTGTTCTTCCTTTTCCGGCGTTTCTTTCCTTTTGGTCCATGGAAGAACTACGCGATTTTGCTATGAAATCCCCACAGACGGCACCAAATTGTTTGCTCAAAAGTTATCACATATCTTATGAGTATAAAACAATATAAATAAATCACGGGAAAATCATAGCAAACCGTAATAATCCGTTGGACCACATGAAGGAAACGAAAATAAGTACTCAGGATTAGGGGGAGAAACATTAAAAGCCTTTATTGATAATATTGGTTTGGTCTGCCTCTCCATGAAGAGGTTCAGAGCCTTACAATGGTGTTTTCACTTCCCATAAGATGGGTATGTTTTTCTCTTCTCCCTCTCTTGTCAATAGTGGTGAAGAAGCAGCCCCCTTTCTAGGGCTTCCACTCTTAGTATTTATAGATGTGAGCTTCGTGAGCTGGCAATAAATGGCCGTGGCCACGCTGAGGTTCCGTCCCCATGGGGGAATGAATGGGCCGTGCCCTCGTAGATTAAATCGGACAAGAGTCGAATCTTGTTATGAATAAGTGGCCATACCACTTATTAATTATGGATAGGCTCAAGACGAGATTAACTCCGTTAATTACCGTGAGATCGTATTCTGACCCATACAACTTCAATATCTTTGATTCTTCCATGCATTTTCAAGTCACTTGAGATTCCCTTATTCACTAGCTAAATCGTGTTATGGAAATATCATTGTTCGCTATAGAACATAGGTTCGGCCAATTAAACGTATGCTCTATTGGTGAGTATAAGCACTTTCACTTTTATTGAAGTTGTAAGTGATTTGCGCGTTAGAAGAAAATATAAAATATTTATTGTACTTTGTACTTTATTTTGATGTTGTATAATATAGGCATGAGATAAGATTATTTGAGTAACATGATCAGTGAGGATTTATACAGTCGATTTCAAATTGATTTGAACTGTGGCTTAATTGTTATTATTGGAGTGTATAAGCATCTGGTAGAATAGTTTTTGTTTGTTGGATTAATTTGATATGATTCACATATATATTGGTCTAATAAAGTTAATGGCAAATATGTCTCTGCCACACACTGTAAATTTAAAGCTAAAGTCAGTAGCTTTTTATCTTTTATCATATGTTCCTTAATTAATTATGATGTGTGAAGGTAACAACTATCCATCTGCAAGTTTAGTGTCATGGAAGAATGGAGAGAGCAAGTTTGTAGTAGGGACGAAAGCTTCAGTTATGGTTCTTCAGCAAGCTAAGTGCAATTGAAGGATTTAACTCTTACCATTTTACATTGTCTGTTTAAATTTCCAATGGTTCCATCGCAACTATGATATATTTCACCAATAACGGATGAGATATAAATGGTTATCTCGAAATAAAATTTGTTGTAGCTACAGCTGGAAGTCTTTTACTTCATGTAGAAGGAGAAAGACATTTGGATCAAAAAAAAAAAAAAGGAGAAAGACATGTAGTAGTTTTAGAATAAAATTACTTAGGTTAATTAATAATTAGTTGCTCTTTTTGAAATTGAATTAAAAATAATTAAATATCCATATATTTTTAAGCAAACTATTAAAAAAAAAGGGAGGAAAAATATAAATAAATAACTTCAATGTAGAGATATATAAAAAGGATAAGCCTAATTTATTTTTTAAGATGAGAAAGCTTCTGAATAATAATTTATATGGTCATGCTATATGGATAAGATCACGCAACGAAAAATATGATAATAGATAAAACTAAACATAAACAATAATTTCAAGTAATAAATAAAAAATATAAAGATATAATTTTAAAAAAAATTGTAGTCACATTAGTAAATGTATATTTAGTAAGTACCTACCAATTTAATAAACAATAAATAACAAATAAATAATTTATTTGATGACTATATGATGTGTATCCTTTGATTTGTTTTGTTATATTTCTACATGCTGTATTAAATAAATAAAACAAACAACTAATATTTATTACAACAACATGATATGTCAAATAATAATCTTATAACATTAGTATTCTGTCAAAGTTCAGCACATCGCGCGGGTTCTGACACTAATATAGAATTAACAGTGTTAGCTATTTAAATAATTCAATGCACTCCTTGAATTTTCGGTTTTCCATAAGAGAATATGAAATAGACCTTTAAAATCTTCTCCAATTTTTGCTAATTTGGATGACGATTTAGTTTAAGGGTCAACGAAACGTGAAGACATGAGTTTAAATTTTATTGAAAACCATTAAAAAGCTTTAAAATTATAAATTCGAAATCGAAGTTTGTGAAATTGTTATTTGTTTGGATCAGGTGTTGTTACAAATGACTTGAAATATCCTTTGGAGTTTATATCTCAATTTTGAGAGAATTTGGTGAAGATCCGAGGTAGTTTTGGTTAGAATATCATATTGAAACTCGAAGAAGAAGACACAAACAAATCATATATATTATTTTTTTGGTAACTAACTTATTTTATTAATCACCAAGTAAGAAATCGTATATATTTTAAATGTTAGGTGTAGAAAGGACATACAAAATAGGTGCAACATAATTGTATACAAGTTGTATATAAATTGTACGTAAATTATAATTTTTGATCGGATTACGTGCAAAAAAACTGTACTTAAATTGTAGATAAATTATAGATTTTGACCGAACTTGCATATATTTTGTAGAAAACTTTAGTTACCTTCTATAAATAGAAAATTATATATATATATATATATATATATATATATACGTCCGTAAAATCTATGGGTAATGCTAAATTCCGGGTAAATGATATTTACCGAGTTAGCTGATTTTCATAAGGATTTAATGAATTGGTGTAATATACTGATAATTTTTTTGTTAAAAAAAAAACAGATTATTCATTACTTCTTATTATAGAGACTTACATATAAATTTAATTTGACTGAGCTATAGGTTTTACACCATTAGTGTATAAAATATATTCAGTACCTTTGACGCTTAATAGAAAGCATTTGAAGGTGACAGTGGCCAACGAGAAACGAGAAATAAAAAGGTACAGTTAGAAAGAAATTACACGACGGACAATGAGATAATTTGTCCCGGGATTCTATCACGATCATGTTAATTATGTGAAAAGCAAATTGTTTCCGAAACGAATAAGATTAGTCCTTCTAAACTATTACCCAAAATCACAAAAGAGCACCACCGCAGTTCCCATTTGATAGAATTTAAACTTTTTTTAATAATAAAAAGAATACTCTACCTGCGATAAATGTTTAACATATTTCTTATTGGTAAATGGCTGGTGATAAAAGGTATGAATACATGGTAGCAGTAAATCTGTTAAGGATGAAGCATTGCCGCATTACTGCTGTTAGATCAATGGGACTGACAAAAAATCACGTTTCGATCAAAATAGCAACCAAATTTTCTACGTAGTTTATAGGAAGTTTTTCTTTCCCTTTCTTCCCTAAAGGAACTACACTCATGAACAGATCAGATATTTTTAAAGAAAAGAACAAAATTTTACTGTGTAAAAAAGAGACATCCCAAAAAGACAAAATGTGATACCCGAGCAACAAGAGCTTATCAACACTTTCAACAATGAAAATCGAATAGACAAACACAATAATTTACTTAAAACACACAATAAACAATCCACAACACAGTTTCAAAGCACTCCAGATCATATCCTGGAGCTCCTCACAGAACTAAACAGCCTACTTATGAACCATAAAGGTAAAATCAGAAGGTTCCTTAGTTGGAAGCCATAGGCTGAGTGCTGAACACCTTAGAAATCTTTTCAGTCGGTACCAATGGAAGATATGATGCAACCTTGTACCCTTTCTCTGCAGATTGCTGAACAATCTCATTGTACTTCCCAGAATAGTAAGCAGCTGTTGGAGCAACTGCTTGAGTAACTCTAGGAACAACAGGAAGTCGGTTAAGAGAGAGCCAAGCTGAAGCTGCATATTGCTCGGCCATTGGCTCGTACTTGGTGTAAAGTCCCTTGGCAGCAGGCTCATACTTGGCATAGACTGTTTTTGCAAGTCCTGATGCAGCTCCTATCACACCAGCACTTTTGACATCGGCTGCAACAGACCGAGCTGCTGCAGGAGCCTGCTTGACCATAGGGGGAACGCGAGTCTCAATCTTACGAACAGACTCATCAACCTGCAAAATGATTGTCAAATTCATGTGAATCACATACATCAACAAGGTACGGATCATCAAGCTACAATCCAATCAAATAGTAAGCAATCCGATGAAAGAGGTAGAGGCGTAGAGCAAATTAACATGTTTGTAATAAGTAATGACAAACTAAAACGTTTCCAAGAACTGTAGGATCAATTGATAAATGAAATTTAACTAAGAAATATGACTACCAATTTTTATAGTGCCAGTTGGCACCATGTTTCAATCACATACTATTTTCACAAATCGTGAAAGCTGTTACAAAATTTTATTCATTAGCCTACGATTATTATCTCTTCATTGGCTGGCCAACATTGAATAAGATACATACAATAGCCACAAGAATGATAAAAGGAGAAGCAATATGCACCCAAAAGCCCTGGATTCTACAGCAGTTCGCCAAATCATGAGAGCATCCCCACTATGAAATCCCATAACCAATCCCTATGCAACTAATAAGATATCCCAAACAGTTCATTTCTAAACTAACTTTGTGCCTAACAGAAAAATCTCACCATCATCACCACCACAAACACAGTGCATCAACGTGTGAAAACATCCAATTTTCATTTAAAAATATTCAGTTCTTCTATATGCACACATCAAACAAGAAAAACATTTAATTGACAATGTTTAACCTATCAAAGCATACCCAACATGATTATTGTTGCATTTCATAAACTTAATGGAATAAAAATTATTGAGGAAAACTGATTCAATAACTGCAAAACAGATAGATTTTGAATTTCTATTTCTAAAATGCGAATCTAGTATAGAACAAGCAATCGATCCCATTTTTAAAAAATGGTCAAACATCATGAAGCTAATTAATCAATCCAAATAATGTATAATCCCAATTGTGATATCATAATAATATAAAAGTAGAATTTCTATCTCAAAAAGTGGAATACAGTAATTAATCCAAATCCATGATATGTAAAACGATAATTTTAAAATTCATGTCAACTGTGCAAGGAAATATACCTTGCGGTCAACAAACTTGAGGACCTCGACAGGGACATCATGATATTTATCATAGACAGGCCCAACCACGGTCCTAACAGTGCCTTCGACGGTCTGAACACCAGGCTTCAACGGACCAGAATTCTCTTTGGCGTAACCATACACCTTCGCCACATAGAGCGCCGCATGAATCATCGCCACTTGCAAAAATTCCAAATACTTCAATTTCTCTTCCTCAGTCTGAGCCTTCAATCACAAAACCAAACCCAAAAAAACAAATTAGACCAAAAAAGCAAAATTACAACAAAATCGATACAAACAAGGAAACAAATGAATTAAAAAACCAATACGAAGGCTTGAAATTGAAATTACCATCTCGGGTAGTTGAGGCTTAGGGTTTGCTTCGGCCATAATAAAAGATCAAAAGTGATTCGGTATAAACGAAGAGTCGGGAATTGTTAATGAATGCAAAACGAGAAAAGTATGAGAAGTTTTTGCGTTTAGGTTTGGTGCGAGGGACAATATATACATATACGTATATAATACAGCGGCACGCATGTCAAGGACGGGGAAGGTAACTTAACCGCGTGGCCAATGAGAAACCGACTTTTTATATTTTCGACGCTATTGTGCGCAGAAGAGAGTGGACTTCGCTGACTACTTCCGGGCTAAGTTTTTTGTATTTAATTTTTTTCCTATTTCACCGTCTTCTAGATGTCTAGCTAAAAAAATGCACTACTATCTCGAGTAATGACCTCAAATAGTTACTTTCATAAATATTTACTACTAACAATTAGTAATAACTATTGTTGCAATAGATGTTTTTATTTATTAAAGGGCCAAAGTTCAAATTGTTTTGAATTATATTGGTTCAGAATTAAGACAAATTTGAATCATCTCGCATATTGCAGAGCAAATTTGTACCTTTTCCAAACTATTACAACTTACTTATATCATATTGTTATTTTAAATGTAATATTTATTTTGATTATTATTTAAGTTTTATTATATTTTATTGTTGACAATTAAAAATATTTATTGCCACTACACAATATACTTCTGCACACCACTAGTTCATGGCCAGTAGACCCTTCTTCCACTAGCCATCTTCACTAGGGCTGTTCACGCATGTTGAAGATAGTTGTCATAAAATTAATAGAACCTAAAATGCATTTGTATCGGATATTCAAAATTCGAACCAATCCGTTCAATTCGAATTTTGGATTTCGGATATTAGGATTGGATTCGGATTGTGTTTTATAAAATTTCGGATTTTCGGATTGGATTCGGATTGATATAATTTTAACCCGATCCGAAATCCGAAATTATATGGGCCTATGTACTAAATTTTGGGGTTAGGGAGTATTTTGTTGAGAAATTTTCATAAAGCACTATCTTTTAGTAGTAATTAGTCATTTATAGATACCGTTTGCTATATTATGGATTTATAGATACCTTTTATGTGGTTATAAGATGTATTTGATGTATTTAAGCTATTGTATTCATGAATACAGTAGCAAAAATAGGCGTGAATCAGGGAAGTCCAGCTAATCAGTTGTTGTATTCGAGTGTATTTGACTGTATTCATGGAGTGAAACATGGGATTACATCTGGACAGATTATTGTATTCGACTGTATTCAAGGCGTGAAATAGGGGATTACACTGTTTTTAAAACGGAAAGTGAATCAATTAACATAATAGACTCCTAATATAACTCAACAAACTCAATTATAATACACGAATTTTGTATTTTCAGTTATAAAAAAGATTCTCAACCGAAAAATACCCCAAAAACGTAGCAATCTTCAGAGAAATTATATAATACATCTGAATACATAAATTATATTAATTAAAAAATCTTATGATTACATTCATGGCATATAGCGAGACAGTGAATACAATGAAATACATAGAATACAGCGGGATACATTGAAATACAATGAGAAAAAAAGACAGTGAATACAATGAAATACGTGGAATACAACGAGATACATTGAATTACAATGAAAAAAAAAGATAATTAATACAATAAAATACATGAAAATATATTGAAATATATTAATAGAAAATCAAGTTGCTCATCCCCAAACTCCATCGTCTTTGTTCAAGAACAAACCCTAATCTCTGGCGAATCCGCCGTTCACCGAAAGCCGGTAGTGAGAAACCAACCGGATTAAAAGAGCTAAGGATTTTGAAAGAATCAAAATAGGTCCATCAGGATTTTGAAAGAATCAATATGTCCGCATGTGCATTCTTAAACAACTCCTTAGGCATCAAAACCTTATTAATAGTAAAAATAGCCAACGGCTGTTCATCAATTAGAGTTCCGGTAATCTTCGCCGTCACAATCTTCTTCTTCAATGTCACAACGTTACCGTCATTTTGCACGACGAAATCGTACTTCTTAAACCCGTCAGTAGCTAACGTGTTCATTACGCCATTATTGGACTTCAAGCTATCCATAGATTGATAAACTGAAACTCCGTGATACTCAAGCAAAGATTGTTTCCCTTCCGCCATCAGAAATTTTAATGGGATGGGGGAAGAGAATAGGATGTATCAAAGTAGAGAGAGAAAGAAAAAAAGTGTAACTGATTAGCGTATTTAGTGGCTTAGGGCTAGGAGGTAACCATATTTAAATATTTTGCTATAAACCTTAAAAGGTATCTATAGAATATAATTTTTTTTAAATGGTATTTATTTAAAATAAATAAGGTATTAACCTTTGCTATAGGAGGTAAAAATTTCTATTTTATTTTTCCACAGCCCACTAGCCCAGCCCACTGCCCACTTAGGTTAGGTTATAACATATAACTTATAAGTTAAATAGGCTCCCAACGCACACGCAAGTATACGTGGTCGACAAGTAATATAATGATAAGTTGAGTGTCGAACCCACAGAGACTTGTGTAAACTACTCACGGAATTACTAAAATTGTTATTCAGTCCAGCTAAAATCAAAGTCCAATAATATGATTATACTATACTACGATTCTAAGTAATACTAAATTATCAAGTAACGAATTGATTGTTCTGTATTCAGTAGAGACAAGTATTTCAGGGTTGTGATCGATTCACCATTCGTATTGTGTTCTAATTAACTCTCCCTTTCATATAATTCACCCATGGTTGCTAATTAATCGATAGATGCTCTCATAGCCTTCTCCCGAAGTACTACTTACCTATTCTCAATAGATTAACGCCTATATTCCTATGGAATCAACCTATTAAGAACGCATTAAGATTACGATATTTAATTAAGCATGGTGACTAGGTATATTCCTATCCTAACCACAAATCCGCCCCCCCTAAGGGTTAAGATCATGCTCTCTTCAATTTTCCTTTAATCTAAACACGGCTTTCCCAAGCATAGCATAGATAGTAAATAGAACCTAACTGTTGGCCAGACAATTAAGCAATTAAATACAAAATTGAAGAAACAACCATATGTTGGTGAATTATAATCAAGGTTAAGTTAATATCAAACCACAATATTCATGGCTAAATCACAACCCCAGAACAATGGGTGTTTAGCCACTCATGAAGTAATCAAACAATTGCATGATTGTTGAATCAATTGAAAATACTTGAAAAAGATGAAGAAAACTGAGAATTCTCCACTTCTTCACATTCCCGTGTGTGTTTTTACTCCAAAGTGGCGTTCCCCTTCTCCTTGGCCGGCTTCCTCCGTTTAATATAAGATTTAGGGCTTAAAATCCCGTGTTTTGCACTTTGGACCCCGAAGTTTACGCGTCTTGCCGCGGTCCTACCGCGGTTACGCCAGGACAGCGGCCAGAGTGGCCTTCAGAATCTGCAGCAGTGTTCTGCCGCGGTCCTACCGCGGTTATGCCCGGACAGCGGCCAGAGTGGCCTTTAGTTCTGGTTTTGCCCCTTCGCTTAGTGCACCTTGTGGATATTATATGATTGGCCTCCTTTTCTCTGTAATTGATCCCAAAAGTACTCCACAGACTTCTTTTATTGGATATAGCCTGCAAAGCATGAAAAGTACTAATCAAAGCATTTTGTTATCACTTTTTACCGTAAAAGCTATACAAAAATGTGGTTCTTTAGGGCCTAATTATAGTCTAATTTACCTATTATCACCTATCATCAACACCCCACACTTAAACGTTGCTCGTCCTCGAGCAATTGGACAATCTAATAAACCCCCAACTACATACAAGGTTCAATCATAGAGGAGCACCTTAACTTTTAACCATACACTATACCCTTGACTACGATCAATATCGGCACACAAGCATGAACACACAAAATTTCACATTCTTCCCGTTTAAGCATACCCAAGTAGAATATTTCAATTCAATAAATTCCAACAACCTATTCGTCATCGCCCAACCTCAACAATCGACTTGCAACCACTAAGCACCCTCAATTCATGCACTTACCCAACAAGAAAGTTTACAACATTACCAATCATTCATGAGATCATGTGCCCTCACCAACAAACGAAAGAATGAGTATAAATTGGTCCACACATTCAAATATACTTTTGAATATAATTTAAGGACATCACACAATTGAACAAAATTCACTCACTCTCACAAAGAATTCATATGCATCCGTCGTACCATAAGCTTGCCCGTAGTGTATATCTCCACTAATTTTAGCTAGCCAAATCTAGGATCAATTAGGACTTTTAGGTTGTAATGTAGGCTAAGGGACGGGTAGGATATATTTAGAAATAGTGACTCACCCTCCTAAGCACTTTAATACACTACATTTACAATTCAAGCTCATATTCTTCTCAACCAACCAACTTGCCACATACAACATAGCCCTCCTTTCAATTAAGCACTTCTCTATTTTTCACTAGCACAAATCAATAAGGACTGGAGGTGTTTATTTTTTCTATATATATTCACTATCATTTTTCTTTTCTTTTCTCCACACACTCCATACAATAAAGTTCATCGGCGAGTGACATTTAATTTCAACTTTAGAGCACCAACGACTCTTCCATGGTTCCACTCAAAAGACTACTCCCCAATATCTCACCTTACTTCTTTTAGTGACTAAGTGTCTTAGGAGGTACAGGTTCAATCAATATCAAATTAAGAACAAAATGGGGGTATGGCTTGTAATGTGGGTGCCAAAAAAAGGTCTATAGGCTCAAATGGGCTAGCAACGAAAAATTTATTTTTATGTGACAAGCACATCCATGATCAAGCAAGAAAATGCCTACGTCATCTCCTAGATTAGCACAACTTACAATTTCGCTTCAATTAATACACGGGGCAAGTTCTAGACTACACAGGATAGCATAGAAAATCACGAATCCTTACACACACGTTGCACATGACTCAATCAAGACGGTTCTGTTCGACTCTCAAGTCAAGCAAGCACAATTAAATGAGAAAATTAAGCAACATTGCACTATGCAGCCTACAAGTCAAAAAGCTGAGAAAAGGCGTCACAAAATAGGCTATTTACTTTACTTAGGCTTCACAATTCAAACCAAGTACACGGGAAAATAGAATGTATGTCATAGCCTAATGTGCTAGCATCAATCATGTCAATGAGTATATCAGAACGACTCAGTTTCTTCCTAAACTACTCCTAAAAGGAAATTAAAATGCCCGGTTCGAGCTACATCCTTGGAAAAGAACTGGTGCCTAAAGAAAAACCAAGGAATACTACCTAACTATCCTAAAAACAAAAAAAATCTTTTTGGTGTTTTTAAATAGGACTTTTATCCCTCAAGAAAATTGTCCAAAAGATCCATCGTCGGGAAAAGTCTGAAAGTAGTTCCCCACCCCACACTTATATTATGCATAGTCCTCGATGCATGATCATAGAGAAATATTAAAACAAGGGTGAGAAATACTCCCTGAGACCCTCTCGGGCCTAGCTCAGACATGATCCTCAATATTAAGGGTTGGGACGACCCCACACTTAAGCTCAAACATGCTCCTCAGCTTCAACTTTTGGTACTCAGACTTCCCCTACGCTGTAAAACAAAAACAACACAAAACTTGAAACTAAAAAAAATCAATAACTAAAAGATATACATGTTGGGTTGCCTCTTAACCAGCGCCTGATTTAACGTCGCGGCACGACTCTGCTACTCTGCTCAGGCTGGGCGCTTTCTCTTCTTCTTTCTCCCATGAATTCTAGCCTTTTTGCACGCTCTTGGAAGGTCTCCTCTTTCATCTCTGGCTCTTTTCTCAATAATCTTAACACGCTCAGCTGGAAACACTACCTCCTCTAATTCAGTTGTCTCGTATGGATCACTACAATTCACATAAGGACTCTGCTCTATCCCCTTCGATTCTACCACAGTAATCATGCATAAGTCCTCATAATGCTTAGGGAGCTTAAGTGCCTTGTACACATTAAAAGTGACCTCCTCATCATCAACTCTCATTTTTAACTTTCCTGCTCTCACATCAATAATTGCTCCACCAGTAGCTAAGAATGGTCGCCCCAAAATAATGGGAACTTCCTCATCTGGCTCGTAATCAAGAACAATAAAATCGGCAGGAAGAATAAACTTTCCCACTTGAACTAACACATCCTCAATAATTCCTTCGGGCATGACTAGTGACATATCTGCTAGATGTAAAGTGATTGTAGTAGGTCTAAGCACCCCCAATCCGAGTTGCTTGAACAAAGAGTATGGCATCAAATTTATACTAGCCCCTAAATCACATAGGGCTCTACCAACTTCTTGTTTTCCAAGAGATAAAGGAATTGTGAAACTCCCAGTATCCTTCAACTTAGGAGGAAGTTTACTCTGAACTCTAGCACTACACTCTCCAGTAAGTGCAACTGTTTCAAACTCTGCATGTCTTCGTTTGTTTGCCACAATATCTCTGAGATACCTTGCATACTTAGGCACTTCCTGCAAAATTTCCACCAAAGGCAAATTCACACTCACTTGGCTCAAAATATCTAGGAATTTCTTGTACTTAGCATCATCTTTTTTGCTTCTGCAGTCTTTGTGGAAACGGAGGTGGTGGCCTAGTCTCAATTACTGGCTCGAGCCCTTTATCATCTTTCTCATTCCCCTCAACTGGTTTGGGAACTAATTCTCATTCAGGATGAGCTGTATTCTTCTTTTTCTTTGGAACTTCTTCTAGTGCTTTTCCATTTCTCAAGGTAACCGCATTGACTTGAGCTTTAGGATTGGGCTCAGTATCACTTGGAAGAGCCCCTGGTGGTCTAGTGTTTTGAGCACTGGCAAGCTGTGTCCCATTTGACGCTCCAAATCTCTCACTGTTGTGGCGAGGGCTTGCTGTTCAACCATCATCTTTTTAAACATGTCTTCTAGGTGACCTGTAGGACTCGCTTGTTGTTCAACCTGAGGTGGTCTATATTGCTGTTGAGGTGCTTGAGGCCTGTATTGATTCTGAATGTGTCACGACCCCAGTTCACCCTCCATGAACATGTCGTGATGGCACCTAGTTCCTACAACTAGGTAAGCCTAACAGTGCGGAATAACAGATTAATATTTGCGGAATAATTAATTAAAACTGAACATACGGAAATAACAACTGTATATAAGGCCACTCGGCCTATACAACTCAAAAATATGTGGAAGTCTACAACTAAATCCCAAAACCCGGAAACTCACTGGGAAACACAAGCTAATAGAATGTAGTAATCTGCTCTACACCAGAATGTCTAAACAACATGAAAGGAAAGAAAGGAACTATCTGCTAAAGCCGGAATAGAGTAGAGACTCCTGGTCTGCGGACGTAGCAGATATACCTCAAGTCTCAGCTAGGACTCTCCACCACAAGGAAGATACGCCTGGAAGGAAGTACCTGGATCTGCACATGAAAAACATGCGCAGAAGAGGCGTGAGTACACCACAGCGGTACTCAGTAAGTGCCAAGCCTAACCTCGGTTGGGTAGTGACGAGGAAGGTCAGGGCCCTACTGAGATAAAACATAATAAATAATGAGATAACGGAAACAGTTTAAATAAAGTCTACAGCGAGAGTCTAAACCAGGTAAATAAGGAAGAATAGTAATAGAAAGCAAAGCATCAATACAAGGAAAAACTGCCCTCAACAAGGAATAATAGCCGGGGGATCTCTTAGTATCCCGAGGATCTCTTGGTATCCTCATCATATACACTGGGGATCTCTCGGTATCCCGAGGATCTCTTGGTATCCTCAATAAGTAGGTCGGGGATCTCTTGGTATCCCAAGGATCTCTTGGTATCCTCAATAAGTAAGCCGGGGATCTCTTGGTATCCTCAATAAGTAAGCCGGGGATCTCTTGGTATCCCAATATATATAGAAACACATGTGCCAGGGATCTCTTGGTATCCCGCACCCTTAGTCCAGAATATCTCATGTACAGGGGATCTCCCGGGAAGCTGTCCCGTAGTCCCAAATTAAACACACAACAACAACAGCTCATAATCTCAGAATAAATGCTAAAATCAGGATAAGTAATAGTAAATTCTAGCCTAACATGCTTCACAGAGTACAAATAGTACAACTAAACAAAAAAGCAAGTAAACCAGCTAAACATGCGTCTCTAGGCTAGCACAGGTATAAACTTACAGTCTAAAATGAACAAGTAAACAGGAAATCTCAATTTAAATACTTCCAGTAGAAACGGGTTTACAACAATTAGCTCAAGTACACGCTCGTCACCTCACGTACGAGGCATTCAAATATTCAAAGATCATGTCCTAAGGGGAAAGGTCCCCCACACAAGGTTAGACAAGCCACTTACCTCGAACCGGCTCAATATCAACTAGAAACCACGCTCTTGCCACGAGTATCTGACTCCAAATGGCTCAAATCTATTCAATTCAAGTACACATTGTAAATAACATCGCAAACACCTGGTTTTGCTATTAAATTCAAAGCTACGACGTGAAATTAGGTGAAATGACCAAAATGCCCTTTAGGCCAACGCCTCGGAATCGAATAATTTTCACATTTTCAGAACCCTCGTACTCTCACGAGTCTAACCATATAAAAATCTCCCAAATCGAAGGTCAAATGCCCACTCAAAACCCAATAGTTTGGTCTAAGAAGTTTTCCCCAATTTTCATGCAAAAATCCGAAATTAAGGATGAATTTGTGATTAGATTAGTGGGTTTTAAGCTTAAGGGAGTAGAGAATAGTTACCCAGTAGATGCCTTTGAAAAACCTTCGAAATTGCTCCCAAATCCGAGCTCCCAAACTTTTATTTTGAAGAAAATGGCAAACCCTCGGATTTTGCAATGTTAAGTACTGTTCAGACCCATAAAGCATCGCGAACGCGGAGAGGAGCTCGCATTCGCGAAGAAGAAAAAATTAAGTGGCCGAAAATGCCCTTCGCGATCGCGAAGGTAGGACTGCGAACGCGAAGGCCTGGGGGTCATGAGCTATGCGAACGCGACGTAGTGAACGCGAACGCGTTGAGAAATTTAGTGAAGCTTCGCGAACGCGGAAGCATTATGCGAACGCGATAGAGGAGCTGGCCCCCTTACCCTACGCGAATGCGTGAGAGGGGCCGTGAACGCGAAGGAGGAGTAAGACAGACCTACGTGAACGCGATCGAAGCGCTGCGAACGCGAAGAAGAAAATCCAACCTGCAACGGCTGAGAATTTTTCTGCAATCTTTCAAACTCTAAAATGCTCCGTTGAGCATCCGAAACACACCCGAGGCCCCTGGGACCTCAACCAAACCTACGGACATATCTCATATCATCATTCGAACTTGTTCCAATCCTTAAACCACCTAAAACAACGCCGGAAACTCGAATTAATTGATGATTTGAACCTAAGAACTTCAAATTTCAACCAAACTCGCTTTCGATCAAAAACCTAACCAAAACACGTCCGATTGACCTGAAATTTTGCACACACATCTCAAATGACATGACGGAACTACTGTAACTTCTGAAATTCCAATCCGACCCTCGGATCAAAAACTCACTATCGGATCGGAAACTTATAAAATTCAAACTTCGGCATTTCAAGCCTATATGAGCTACAGACTTCCAAAATACATTCCGAACACGCTCCCAACCCCGAAATCACCTAACGGAGCTAACGGGACCATCGGATTTCCATTCCGAGGTCGTCTTCACACTGTTCCGACTACGGACCACTTTTCAACACTTAAGCTCTCATTTAGGGACTAAGTGTTCCAAAACTCTCTGAAACTCAACACCGAACGTCCCGACAAACCAAAATAGAAGAAATGAACTTAGGGGAAGCAGTTAATGGGGGATCGGGGCGTAACTTCTTAAGACGACCGGCCGGATCGTCACATCCTCCTACACTTAAACATTCGTTCGTCCTCGAACGAGCATAGAGAACATACCTGAAGTAGTAAAAAGATGAGGGTAACTGTTACGCATATCCTGCTCGGTCTCCCAAGTCGCCTCCTCGGCCGGCTGACCCCGCCACTAAACCTTCACTGAAGCTATGTTCTTTGACCTCAACTTTTTGATCTGCCTGTCCAAAGTAGCCACTGGCTCCTTAACATAGGATAGATCCTTGTCCAACTGGACTGAACTGAAATCCAACACGTGCAACGGATCACTGTGATACCTCCGGAGCATCGAAACATGAAATACCGGATGAACTCCGGTCAGGCTGGGAGGTAAGGCAAGCTCGTAAGCAACCTCCCCAACCTGCCTCAAGATCTCAAAAGGGCCAATAAATCTCGGACTCAACTTTCCTTTCTTCCCAAAACTCATAACGCCTTTCATAGGCGATACCCGAAGCAGAACTCGCTCACCAACCATATATGAAACATCACGAACCTTCCTATCCGCGTAACTCTTCTGTCTAGACTGAGGTGTACGGAGTCTATCCTGAATCACCTTGACCTTCTCCAATGCATCCTGAACCATCTCTGTACCCAATAGCCTGGCCTCACCCGGCTCAAACCAACCCACCGGAGATCTACACCTCCTGCCATATAAAGCCTCATACGGCGCCATCTGAATGCTGGACTGATAATTGTTGTTATAAGCAAACTCCGCCAATGGCAAGAAATGATCCCAAGACCCTCCAAACTCAATCACACACGCACGGAGCATGTCCTCAAGAATCTGAATAGTGCGCTCGGACTGTCCGTCCGTCTGGGGGTGAAATGCTGTGCTCAACTCCACCCGAGTGCCTAACTCCTGCTGCACTGCTCTCCAGAACCGCGATGTAAACTGAGTACCTCTGTCTGAAATGATAGAAACTGGAATACCATGCAAACGGACGATCTCCCTGATATAAATCTCCGCCAACCGCTCCGATGAATAAGTGGTACACACAGGAATGAAATGAGCGGACTTGGTCAGCCGGTCCACAATAACCCAAATGGAATCAAACTTCTTCAAGGTCCGTGGAAGTCTAGATACAAAATCCATGGTGATGCGCTCCCATTTCCACTCCGGAATCTCTATCTGCTGGAGCAACCCACCAGGGCGCTGGTGCTCATACTTCACCTGCTGGCAGTTGAGGCATCTAGACACATAACCGACTATATCCTTCTTCATCCGCCTCCACCAGTAGTGCTGCCTCAGGTCCTGATACATCTTCGCGGCACCCGGATGGATGGAATACCGCGAACTATGGGCCTCTGCTAGAATCAACTCTCGAAGGCCATCAACATTGGGCACACAAATCCGGCCCTGCATCCTCATTACTCCATCATCTCCAATGGTCACATCTCTGGCATCCCCACGCTGGACCCTGTCCTGAAGGACAAGCGAATGGGGGTCATCATACTGCCGCTCCCTGATACGCTCAAATAGGGAAGACCGGGAAACCACACAGGCTAGAACCCGACTGGGCTCCGAAAGATTCAATCTCACGAACTGGCTGGCTAAGGCCTGAACATCCGTCGCCATAGGCCTCTCTGAAGCTGGTAAGTATGCCAAACTCCCCAAACTCTCCGCCCGGCGACTCAAGGCATCCGCTACCACATTGGCCTTGCCCGGGTGATAAAGAATAGTAATATCATAATCCTTTAACAACTCTAACCATCTCCTCTGACGCATATTCAGGTCCTTCTGCTTAAGCAAGTGCTGCAAACTCCGATGGTCAGTATAGATCTCACAAGGCACCCCGTACAAATAATGGCGCCAGATCTTCAAAGCGTGAACAATAGCAGCTAACTCAAGATCGTGGACAGGGTAGTTCTTTTCATGCACCTTCAACTGTCTGGACGCGTAGGCAATCACCCTACCGTCCTGCATCAACACCGCTCCAAGTCCAACCCATGAGGCATCACAATAAACTGTATAAGACCCCGAACCGGTATGCAACATCAAGATAGGGGCTGTAGTCAAAGCTGTCTTGAGATTTTGAAAGCTCGCCTCGCACTCCTCTGTCCACTGAAATGGGGCACCCTTCTGGGTCAATCTAGTCATAGGGGCAGCAATCGAAGAAAATCCCTCCACAAAACGAAGGTAGTAACCCGCCAAGCCAAGGAAACTGCGAATCTTTGTAGCTGAGGACGGCCTGGGCCAACTCTGCACGGCCTCTACCTTCCTCGGATCCACCCGAATACCCTCGCTAGAAATCACATGGCCTAAGAATGCCACAGAACTCAGCCAAAACTCACATTTTGAGAACTTTGCATATAACTTTTTCTCCCTCAAGATCTGTAGCACGGTCCTCAGATGCTGCTCATGATCTTCCCGACTCCGGGAATAGACCAGAATATCATCAATAAAAAAATCACGAACGAGTCAAGATATGGCCTGAATACACTGTGCATCAAATGCATAAAAGCTGTCGGGGCATTAGTCAGCCCAAAAGACATAACAAGGAACTCGTAATGACCATACCGAGTCCTGAAAGCAGTCTTCGGGATATCTGGCTCCCGAATCTTCAACTGATGGTAACCTGAGCGCAAGTCAATCTTAGAGAACACCTGTGCGCCCTGAAGCTGGTCAAACAGATCGTCAATGCGAGGCAAAGGATAACGGTTCTTCACTGTAACCTTGTTCAACTGGCGGTAGTCAATACACATGCGCATAGAACCATCCTTTTTCTTAACAAACAAAATAGGAGCACCCCACGGTGAAACACTGGGTCGAATAAAACCCTTACCAAGCAATTCCTGCAACTGATCCTTTAACTCCTTCAACTCAGGAGGAGCCATACGATACGGAGGAATGGAAATGGGCTGGGTGCCCGGCAACAGATCAATGCCGAAATCAATATCTATATCAGGCGGCATGCCCGGAAGATCAGCTGGAAATACATCGGGATAATCCCGTACCACTGGAACAGAATCAACAGAAGGGGTATCAACACTAACATCTCTCACATAAGCCAAATACGCGGCACACCCCTCCTCAAGCATGCGCTGAGCTTTAAGAAAAGAGATAACTCTACTGGGAGTGTGATCTAAAGTACCACTCCACTCAACACGCGGGATACCTTGCATAGCCAGCGTCACGGTCTTGGCGTGACAATCAAGAATAGGAAAATGGGGCGACAACCAGTCAATGCCCAGAATAATATCAAAATCCACCATATTGAGTAACAATAAATCAGCTCTGGTCTCAAAACCACGAATAGTAACCAAACATGACCGATAAACGCGGTCCACAACAAGAGAATATCCCACAGGAGTAGAAACATAAACGGGGGCACTCAAAGAATCCCGAGGCACACCCAAATGAGGAGTAAAGTAAGAAGACATATAAGAGTAAGTAGAGCCCGGATCGAATAGAACCGATGCCTCTCTGTGACAAACCAGAATAATACCTGTAATGATGGAGTCGGAGGCAACAGCCTCAGTGCGAGCAGGAATACAATAATATTTGGCCCGACCCCTCTCTCGAGGGCGACCTCTATCTCCCCGACCTCCGCCCCCAGCCGGCTGGGCAGGTGGGGTAGCAGCTGGAGCTGTGACCATGGCCTGAGAACCCTGAGGAGCATGCTGTGGCTGAGAAGTCTGTGGGGGCGCGCTCCTCCCAAGTCTGGGGCAATCCCTCACCAAGTGACGTGTATCACCACACTCGTAACAAGCTCTGGGAGGACGCGGTGCCTGTGACTGACTAGGGCCAGGTCTGCTGGACTGACCTCTGGAAACACCCCGCGCAGGAGGCGCGCTAGAAACTGGAGGTGCATAATAAGGCTCCTGAGGTGGAGGTGGAGCTGGAGTACTGCCGGTTGTTGGAAGAGCTGAATGTACAGGGCGACCCGAATAACCTCTACCATAATGACCTGCTGATGGGGTACGGGCACCAGAGTAGTGACCCGACTCTCGAGACCTCTTGGCCTCCCTCTCTCCTCGCTCCCTGGCGAGCATACCCTCAATCCTCCTAGCAATGCTCACTACCTGCTGATAAGGAATGTCCATCTCCAACTCTCGAGCCATGCTAGATCTGATGGGTGGAATAAGACCCTCAATGAACCTGCGAACTCTCTCCCGAACTGTAGCAACCAAAGCCGGTGCATGCCTGGCCAACCTTGTATAACGGATAGCATACTCTGAAACGGTCATAGCACCCTGGCGCAAATGCTCAAACTTTGCGCGCCATGCATCCCTGAGACTCTTGGGAACAAACTCTCTCATAAACATATCCGAGAACTGGGTCCAAGTCAGTGTAGCAGCCTCGACTGGACTGTCTATCTCATAAGTCCGCCACCAATCATAGGCGGCTCCTCGAAGCTGAAAAGCAGTGAAAGAAACCCCGCTAGACTCCACTATGCCCATAGTGCGAAGAATACGATGACACTCCTCTAGAAATCCCAAGGCATCATCTGATGCTAATCCACTGAACACTGGGGGATCATACTTCTTGAACCTCTCAAGTCTCCGCTGCTCGTCCTCTGAAGCACCTGACCCATCCTCGGGCTGAACTGGCGCTGCAGGCGGTGCCGGAATAATCTCGGGAGCCTGCTTAACCTGCACTCGCTGCTCAGGAGTGCGAACGGCGCGAGTCTGTGCTCCTCCCCCGGCCTGTGATGTGGCTGCAGCAATGGGAAACAACCCTGCCTGAGCTAAGGTGGTGTACATGCTCATAAACTAAGCCAAAGTCTCCTGGAGTGCTGGAGTAGGAGTGGCAGTAGTAGGTGTGCCAGGTGCCTGGGCTCCGGCTAGATCTGTTGGTGGTACCTCGGTGGCAGCTCGCGTAGGTGCTCTGGCTGCACCACGTGCGCGTCCTCGACCTCTCCCCCGGCCCCGACCTCTGACGGCTGCAGTAGGGGGCGCGGGTGCCTGATCATCTCGAGTAGCACGTGTCCTCACCATCTGTGAGAGAATAGAAGTCAGAAGTTTAGAATTGATGTCCAAAAATATCGCACGACGAGGAATTCAAATGAAATGAAGATTTTTCCCAAACAGTTACATAGCCCCTCGTAGATAAGTACAGACATCTCCGTACCGATCAGCGAGACTCTAATAAACCGGCCTGTGTTCCGTGACTCCTATGAACCTAGAGCTCAGATACCAACTTGTACGACCCCAGTTCACCCTCCATGAACATGTCATGATGACACCTAGTTCCTACAACTAGGTAAGCCTAACAGTACGAAATAACAAATTAACATTTGCGGAATAATTAATTAAGACTGAACATACGGAAATAACAACTGTATATAAGGCCACTCGGCCTATACAACTCAAAAATATGTGGAAGTCTACAACTAAATCCCAAAACCCGGAAACTCACTGGGAAACACAAGCTAATAGAATGTAGTAATCTGCTCTACACCAGAATGTCTAAACAACATGAAAGGAAAGAAAGGAACTATCTGCTAAAGCCGGAATAGAGTAGAGACTCCTGGTCTGCGGACGTAGCAGATATACCTCAAGTCTCAGCTAGGACTCTCCACCACAAGGAAGATACGCCTGGAAGGAAGTACCTGGATCTGCACATGAAAAACATGCGCAGAAGAGGCGTGAGTACACCACAGCGGTACTCAGTAAGTGCCAAGCCTAACCTCGGTTGGGTAGTGACGAGGAAGGTCAGGGCCCTACTGAGATAAAACATAATAAATAATGAGATAACGGAAACAGTTTAAATAAAGTCTACAGCGAGAATCTAAACCAGGTAAATAAGGAAGAACAGTAATAGAAAGCAAAGGCAACTATACAAGGAAAACTAGCCCTCAACAGGAATAATAGCCCGGGGATCTCTTGGTATCCCGAGGATCTCTAGGTATCCTCATCATATACACTGGGGATCTCTCGGTATCCCGAGGATCTATTGGTATCCTCAATAAGTAAGTCGGGGATCTCTTGGTATCCTCAATAAGTAAACCGGGGATCTCTTGGTATCCCAACATATATAGAAACACATGTGCCAGGGATCTCTTGGTATCCCGCACCCTCAATCCAGAATATCTCAAGTACAGGGGATCTCCCGGGAAGCCGTCCCGTAGTCCCAAATTAAACACACAACAACAACAGCTCATAATCTCAGAATAAATGCAAAAATCAGAACAAGTAATAGTAAATTCTAGCCTAACATGCTTCACAGAGTACAAATAGTACAACTAAACAAATAAGCAAGCAAACCAGCTAAACATGCGTCTCTAAGCTAGCACAGGTAAAAACTCACAGTCTAAAATGAACAAGTAAACAGGAAATCTCAATTTAAATACTTCAAGTAGAAACGAGTTTACAACAATTAGCTCAAGTACGCGCTCGTCACCTCACGTACGAGGCATTCAAATATTCAAAGATCATGTCCTAAGGGGAAAGGTCCCCCCCACAAGGTTAGACAAGCCACTTACCTCGAACCGGCTCAATATCAACTAGAAACCACGCTCTTGCCACGAGTATCCGACTCCAAATGGCCCAAATCCATTCAATTCAATTACACATTGTAAATAACATCGCAAACACCTAGTTTTGCTATTAAATTCAAAGCTACGGCGTGAAATTAGGTGAAATGACCAAATGCCCTTCAGGCCAACACCTCAAAATTGAATAATTTTCACATTTTCATAACCCTCGTACTCTCACGAGTCTAACCATATAAAAATCTCCCAAATCGGAGGTCAGATGCTCACTCTAAACACAATAGTTTTGTCTAAGAAGTTTTAACCAAATTCTTCAATTTTAATCCCAAATTCGAATTTTAATGATGGATTTAACTACAAAATGATGAAATATAACTAAAAGGGATTAAAGAAACTTTACCCAATAATCTCCTCTTCAAAACCCTCTGAAAATCGCCCTTACCCGAGCTCAAATTGATTTTTCTAACTTATGAAATCAAACCCTCGAAATTTCTATATCTGCACAGGTGTTTCCGCTTCTGCGGACCAATACACCGCTTCTGCGGACCAATACACCACTTCTGCAGTTTTCATTAAAGGGGACAGGGCCGCATCTGCGATAGCTGGGCCGCTTCTGCGGCTCCGCTTCTGCCGTGCCTAAGCCGCTTTTGCGAAAATGGAACCGCTTCTGCGGCTTCTGAGGAAAAAAGGGGACAAGCCGCTTCTGCGGCGCCGCATCTGCGGTTCCCAAGCCGCAGATGCGAAAATACCAGAAGAGGGACATTCAACTTCTGCAATAACTTCAAAATTCCTCCGTTAACCAGCCGAAATCATCCCGAGGCACCCGGGACCTCAACCAAAAGCACCAATACCACCTAATACCTTATTCGAACTTGTACCAATCTTAAAAACACCTAAAACAACGCCGGAAACCCGAATTAATCAAATATTCAAGCCTAAGAACTTCAAATTCCAACAAAACATGCTTTCGATAAAAAACCTAACCGAACCTCGTCCGAATGACCTGAAATTTTGCACACACATCCCAAATGACATGACGGAACTACTGTAACTTCTGGAATTCCAATCCGACCCTCGGATCAAAAACTCACTATCGGACCGGAAACTTCAAAAATTCAAACTTCGGCATTTCAAGCCTAAATGAGCTACGGACTTCCAAAATACATTCCGAACACGCTCCCAACCCCGAAATCACCTAACGGAGCTAACGGAACCATCGGATTTCCATTTCGAGGTCATCTTCACACTGTTCTGACTACGGACCACTTTTCAACACTTAAGCTCTCATTTAAGGACTAAGTGTCCCAAAACTCTCCGAAAATCAACACCGAATGTCCCGGCAACCCAAAATAGCAGAAATGAACTTAGGGGAAGCAGTTAATAGGGGATCGGGGCATTAATTCTTAAGACGACCGGCCGGGTCGTCACATCCTCCTACACTTAAACATTGGTTCGTCCTCGAACAAGCATAGAGAACATACCTGAAGTAGTGAAAAGATGAGGGTAACTGCTGCGCATATCCTGCTCGGTCTCCCAAGTCGCCTCCTCGGCCAGCTGACCCCGCCACTGAACCTTCACTGAAGCTATGTTCTTTGACCTCAACTTCCTGATCTGCCTGTCCAATAGCCACTGGCTCCTCAACATAGGATACATCCTTGTCCAATTGGACTGAACTGAAATCCAACACGTGCAACGGATCACCGTGATACCTCGGAGCATAGAAACATGAAATACCGGATCAACTCCGGCCAAACTGGGAGGTAAAGCAAGCTTGTAATCAACCTCCCCAACTCTCCTCAAGATCTCAAAAGGGCCAATAAATCTCGGACTCAACTTTCCTTTCTTCCCAAACCTCATAAAGGCCTTTCATAGGCGAGACCCGAAGCAGAACCCGCTCACCAACCATATATGAAACATCACGAACCTTCCTGTCCGCGTAGCTCTTCTGTCTGGACTGGGCTGTATGGAGTCTATCCTGAATCGTCTTAACCTTCTCCAATGCATCCTGTACTAACTCTGTGCCCAACAGCCTGGCCTCACCCGGCTCAAACCAACCCACTGGGGATCTACACCTCCTGCCATATAAAGCCTCATACGGCGCCATCTGAATGCTGGACTGATAACTATTGTTGTAAGCAAACTCCGCCAGTGGCAAGAAATGATCCCAAGACCCTCCAAACTCGATCACACACGCACGGACCATATCCTCAAGAACTGAATAGTGCGCTCGGACTGTCCGTCCATCTGGGGGTGGAATGCTGTGCTCAACTCCACCCGAGTACCTAACTCCTGCTGCACGGCTCTCCAGAACCGCGATGTAAACTGAGTACCTCTGTCCGAAATAATAGAAATTGGAATACCATGCAGACGGATAATCTCCCGGATATAAATCTCCGCCAGCCGCTCCGATGAATAAGTGGTACACACAGGGATGAAATGAGCGGACTTGGTCAGCCGATCCACAATGACCCAAATGGCATCAAACTTCTTNAGCGTCCACTTGGGTCGCTAATTTAAAATTATGTATGTTTAGCGACCAAAGTTGGTCGTTATTTAGGTCAACATTGGGTCAAAATTAAAAATCCACTTTTGTATTTACTAAAATAAATAATATAAATGTTAGCCCGTTAACACTTTTATAATACAAGGGACTGAATAGTATTACGAAGTGTTAGCCCCGTTAACACTTTTATATAAAATATACTTTTATATATATATATATATATATATATATATATATATATATATATATACTTACGCTACACTATGCACTAAGAGTATAAGTGTATTAGGTAATGTTATATCGAATATAGCTTATATATATGTAATATATATACTTACGTGTATACTATGCGCTCAGTATAAACTGTATTTAGGTAAAATTCTATATCGAATGTAGGCTTATATATATATATTATATATACTTACGCTATAACTAATGCACTAAAGTTATAAGCTGTAATACGTAATATTAATGAATGGTAGATTATTTATAATAACACTATATACTTACGCTAATACTAATGCATAAGTATAAGCGTTTACGTAGATTATATCAGCATGTAAGCTTAATATATTATATATATATACTTTTCCTTATACTAATGCACTAAGTATAAGTGTATTAGGTAATACTATATCGAATGTAGCTTATATATATAATATAACTTATCTTACGCTGTTACTATGCACTAAAAGTATAACGTATTAGTAATATATTATACTCGTAAATAATGGCTTATATATATGTAATTAGTATATACTTACGCTCGTACTGATGCACTAAGGTAAGCGTATTAGGTTAATATTATATCGAAATGGCTTATTCATATATTGTACAATTAATATAGTATAGTGGTGCTGTACTACTGCACTAAGTATAATGCGTATTAGATAATATTATATCGCAATTGGCTCTATATATATGTAATATATATATGATTACGCTGTTACATGCCACTAAGTATAAAGCGTAATTAGGTAATATGTATATCGATTAGATCTATTATATATATGTAATATATATAGTTACACTGACTATGCATTAGAGTATAAGCGTATTAGATAATAATATATCGACATCATACTATATCTACAATACTAAGCTATATATATATACTATACATTCGTATATACGTTATGATACACTGCATTAGTTGATATAAAAAAGGCTGTGTTGACTATCATGACTATAAATCACTGATACTATATTTACTATAACGTCAGCTGTGAGTGTTGTCATATATCATAGACTATATTTATATACGTATGCACTTATATATATCTATATATATATATATATATACTATTTATACACACACACACATCACATCACACACACACTACGTATGTATATATCACTTATGTCTTAAAATGAGAATTAAAATCCTAAATTTCATTTTTAAATTAAACTTAAAATTAATATTTTTTTGCTTTATAGTATGGCGACCACTTTTGCGTCGCTAATTTGGCTCAAGACGGTACAAAACACTAGCGACCAAGTTTGGTCGCGCTAATGTTTGTCAAATTTAGTCAATACGCTATTCTGTACCCAAGAATACGATCAAGTGGTCGCTATTGTTTTAATCCAGTAATCAAATCGGGTTGGGCGGCCCTAACACACAAATGTTATTTTTCCTTACCAAAAAATTTTCCAACTCTCGTCGTCACATCATTCACTTACACAATCAATCCCCCACCCCTTGCCAGCTGTCGTCGGACTGCCTACCGCACACTACCCTGTTCATCTGCTACCCCACTCGTCCGCCGCTACCAGTGTCGCCGCCGGGCGCCCCAGCGTGCACTGTCCGCCGGAGCTGTTGTTCCCTACCCCGCCCCTTCGTACCACATGTTTTATCTCTATTTAATCTACCAAGGTTAGTTAAATTCTACCTTCTTAGTTTTAATTTTTTTAATTATCTTGCCTATATAACTTTTTATGTTATTTTTCAGTCAATTTTTGTTATTTGTATTCAGGGTTTTTTACTGTTCATTAACTACATTAGATTATGATAATTAAAGTAGAAATATAATCTTTTAGTCTCTTTGTATTTAACTTTACTATTGAGTTAAATGGCTGAAAAGAAACACCCCAATTCATTACATCTAGAACTACAAAAATAAGAGTACTTGTAATACATTGTCCCTAAATAAGATAGATCTTTATCTATTAATATAGTTGTTCTTGCCTACTTTATTTATATAGATGGTAAACAATCGATTACTTGGATGTAGCAAATAGAAATTATCCTAATCGGCAGGGAGGGTTGCGGGAGATTTATAGAAGGGTGTCATAGATCGAATTTATTAGACACGCATGTGTCTACTATCCGCCGTACATAAGTGAAGGAGTAATTAGGTGCCCTTGTGTATGGTGCGAATCTGTATAAAGTTTGATAAACACCTGAGAGCGAAGTTAGGTCTTCAGTCTTATATAAAGTAAGGGGTTTATATAGCGAATTATTACTTTGTGTGAGACTTGTCAATGCGAGAGATCGTATGGTGAGCCATGGAATTTCATTAACATGGTTGTGGCGTTGAAAGTAGCTTATGAGTCATGGTTGGAGAATAAAATACGTGATTTCATTCAGAATTCATGACTAGGTTGCGGAATGCTTTGGGTGCACTTGGGTTTGGTCCACGAAGATGTGAAACAAACTCCTAATGATGACGCAACTCAACGTTTTATCTGAATGCTTTCGAGGAAGCTAGTTCGTCAACTACGTAACGGTAAGTTCGCACTCTGAGTTGTTCTGTTGCAGTTAGATTCCTAGTATGAAATCTGTATGATATTATCTCAGGCCATGGTACTCCTTCATTGACCTTATGCTCGTGACACTATGTTGGGCCCTTTATCATCGAAGCTTACCTGGTGATTTTCTGACAAGGCAAAGACATATAGCTTTTTCGAAGTTGAGTGCTTTCGATCATTTTGGAATTGCGATTGTTGTGAAGATGGTTGCGTGTCTTATTTATAATAAGTAGTGATGCCTAAGTTTGGACAGTTGTAAATTGTTGGCGAACAAGCCACGTTTAGAGGCTTGTCCAGTAGGGTAATACTCATGGTCGCTATAAGTCGATTGGCATTATTTACCTCCTTATATCTAGGGTTAAAGAGGTTATAGTGCGTCGATGGAGTTTCTGGCTCCTCATATGAAGATGGCACTTTAAAATTAGAAGACCACTGGTGTTATGTGTCATCCCTTCAGATGGAGAGCTTGGAACGCACTTTCATGAAGGACAGTACTAATCAGACTTTCGTGCTAAGTACCAAGGAATGTTTCGATTAGGTCGCTTGTCGCGGATGCTTCACGCCCTTGTTTTCTGTACTTCACACGTCGCCACACCCATATTCATTTGGCACTACTCGTCTCGTTCTTACACCTTATAATCTACGATCCCGAGGTTGTGCGATGACTAGTCTCATTACACATTTCTTAAATTGTATTACTCATCCCTGGTCCACGTCAATATCGATAAGTTGATTGGTGCTAATAATTTGCAAACTTTGATTGATGAGCTAAAACCAATTAGTGGTACCGATGGTGTATGAAAACTCATGGGCAATATCAACAAGCAGAATTTCATTTTCTGTGCTGCTAGAGTTTCATGTGTACAATTAATGATTTTACCTGCGGAATGTAGTCTGGGTGGATGACTGTTGGTGACGACCCGGCGGTCGTCTTAAGAAGTTACGCCCGATCCCCCATTAACTGCTTCCCCCTAAGTTCATTTCTGCTTTTTGGTTTGCAGGACGTTCGGTGTTGAGTTTTCGGAGAGTTTTTTGGGACCACTTAATCCCTAAAGAGAGCTTACAAGTGTTGAAATGGGTCCGTATCGGAACAGTGTGAAGACGACCTCGAAATGGAAATCCGATGGTCCCCGTTAGCTTTGTTAGGTGATATTCGGGGTTGGGATGCGTGTTCGAATGATTTTGTTAATCCATAGCTCATTTAGGCTGAAATGCCGAAGTTTGAATTTTTAAGTTCCGGTCCGATAGTGAGTTTTTTGATCGAGGTCGGATTGAAATTTCGGAAGTGTACAGTAATTCCGTCATGCATTTGACATATGTGTGTGCAAAAATCTTCAGGTCAAATCGGACATGTTTTGTGTTAGGTTTATTGACTCAAGCGATTGGTTGAAATCTGAAGTTCTTAGGTTTCATCGCAAATCATCGATTAATTCGAGTTGCCCGGCGTTGTTTTCAGGTAGGAAGGTTTAAGGATCTGGAACAAGTCTCTAATTGATGACCTATGGGATATGTCCGTAGGTTTGGTTAGCGTCCCGGGGGCCTCGTTGTGTGTTTCGGCATGCTCAAATCGCGAGCTTTTAGAGTTTGAAAGATCTGCAGAAGAAATATTCTCCAGCTGTGCAGGTTGGATTTTCCTTCTTTCCGCGTTCGCAGCGCTTCGATCGCCGTTCGCTCGTAGTTTGTCTTTACTCCTCCTTCTCTTTCGGGCGGCCTTCTCACCGCCCAATTCGGAATAGCCGGTAATCCTGCGAGGGGGGCCAGTATTCTTCTATCGCGTTGCATAATGGCTTCCCGCGTTTCGCGAAGCTTCACTAAATTGTCTTCAACCGCTCGTCGCGATTCTCACTACGTCGCGTTCGCATAGCTCATGACCCCTAGGCCTCTCGCAATTTGCCAGTCCCTACTTCATGATCCGCCGAAGGGCGATTTATCAGCCACTTATAATTCTTTTCCTTCCTTCGCTAAACGCGTGGCTCCTCTCCGCAATGTTCGCGATGCCTTTATGTGGTCTGAACAGTACTTAACAATTTAAAAAAACTTAAATCAGATTTATTTATCTTTTTTATTATATTTAAAATATTAACCGGGTCCCAGATTAGCGACCAAAGTTGGTCTATACTCTACTGAGCGACCAACATTGGTCGCCAAAGTTGAATTATATTTATTTATATTTTATAATTTTTTTTAAACAAAATTATAATTATTAAAATTTTATAACTGGGTCCCAAATTAGTCGTTAATTTTAAATTTTATTTATTTATATTTTATTATTTTTTAAAAATAATATTATAATTATTAAAATTTAATAAGTGGGTCCCATGAAGCGACCAACGTTGGTCGCTAATCTGAGTAATTCTTTGACCAAGCAAGTCTGACCAGTCCGGTCAACAGTTTGATAAAATTTTCGACCAAGTTGCGACCAACGTTGGTCGCTAATTTATTTAAAATTATTATTTTATTATTTTCACCAGTTTAGCGATCAACTTTGGTCGCTTTTCTTGGCAGACCAACTTTGATCGCTAAATTTTGGTCGCTTTATGCAGGAATTCTAGTAGTGTTTGACATTGGAATCAAAGAAAGCTAGTTCGAAGGTATATGAAAAAAAGGATCCCAGAGGTTGGGCCAAAGAATTGTTGCTGCTGCTTGTTGCTTGTGACAGAAGAGAGGGGGCATTTTCCTGGCTGTTCTGCACCAAAGTTCCTGCCTTCTGCATGCTGTGATGTAGTTCTGAGACAAAAGGACTGCTGCTTCAATGATCCAATGGACTCCAGGAGGTGGCTGGTCTGTAGAAGCATGAGACAGTGTGATGGAGGTGACTCCAGGAGCTGTTGTTGACAGGTCACTAAATGGAAGGGAGGGATCCCAGATATGATGTTGAATGAACCATGGTTGATGCTGATTTGGGGGATCTTGAACAGTTTAAATACTTCCAGCAGAATGAGCTTCATAGAAGCTAATACCACTAACTGGAAATACATAAACTGTCCAATTGAATTTAAAGAACCTGCAAAAATTAGCAAACATGTTAGTGAAGGGGAGCTCAGTCTCCAGGTTCTTGTGTCAACCGGAGCTGAATGACTTTATATTAAAAAACTAAATTTAGTATAATTGCCTAACATTATAAACCTAATGGAATTCAAAGGTGATAAGATGGCTTTATAAAAGCACATATATTGTATATTAATGTGTACATCAATTTGTCATATTTGGCCACGAGCAATTATTAGAGGTTCGTGCAAGAGCACATTATAGGCAAGGGCCAAGGGACGATCAAATTATGTTGATAGTTAAAATAGCTTTCGTTAAATATAATATCAAGAGCATCGGAAAGAATTTGTGACGGAAAATAAAATCGTCAAAAATTCACAAAAAATTTGTTTTGACCACATTGATAAATTTTGTCATCGTACTGTCACAAATACGTCTCAATTTTGTATAATTCTGTCAGGCATAAATATTCCATCACAAATATATGATTTTCTTGTATGTGTTTATTATAGTCAATTAGATTGCATTACATGTACCACCTGCACCTCTCAATTAATCTTCACAGGTTTTTGCCAACAAATAAAGTGTAAGGAAGACTCGGTTAATTGAGGTTGCAGAATGAATTCAGCAAAAATCTTTTTATTAATATATCTTGATCTTGGTATTTTTGGCTAATTTGGTTTTTATTTTTAAGGAAGGTCTACTTGCCGATCCGAGAAGTAAAAACACTTGTTCACATAACGTATCATGTCATGAAAAGTTACGTAAATAGACCGTTCTAATTTTTTTTCATTTAACACCACAGAGCTCGCAAAAGAAAGAGATAAGAGGCAGAATGAGGATTGATCAACAGGGGAGGTCTTTTGGTGTGTGCTTTTAGTTGCAATATCTTGAAGTGACATGAGCACGCCTACATTTCCCTTCAGAAAAGACATGATCACATTCCCAATTTTTGGGCTCAAAATAACAACTCTTATAAACTAAACTACCGTCCAAGTTTTAATTTTGTATTGTTATCCATGGAACCTCGTTTGAACCTTCATGACAATTAATGATCTCCTAACAAGAAAATATATATTTAGAGGGATGTTTCCGTGCCATGCTTCAGCTCAAAAATGGACCTTGCCATTCTGATCAGTATTAGGATCGAAAAAATCAGGTTTTACGTGGAAGCTAGCAAAGTAAACCTTAAACGATGATAAGTCCGACAACAAAAAAAAATCTATCAGAAGAGATACAAATATTTAATGTGGTTCGGTCAATTGACCTACATCCACGGTCGTAGATGAGCAATTCACTATATAAAAGAGAGTACAAAATTTCGAGAGAACAACCTCACGAAGAGGCAAACACAAGTGACACGCTAACACTTGTCCCGAAAAGTTCCCCCTACCCCCCCCCCCCCCCCCTCTAAACACGACTCTCAAACCCCATACATTGTGGATGCTACTGAATGATAAGGAAAAATCCTCAATTTATAGAAGTCTAAAACCTTTTCCTCCAAGAAAAAGGACTAGCCAAATATAAGAGATTTATGTTTCCTTCTAAGAATAGGAAAACCTAATTATGGTAAACATGTTCACTACTAGAAATCTGGGAATTACCAACCAAAAATTTGCGACCAAAGTTGGTCGGTCAAAAAAAGCGACCAAAGTTGTTCGCTAATGTGGAGAAAAGTATTAAATAATTATTTTAAATAATTTACCGACCAAGGTTGGTCGCTTTTTGGTCGGTAAAGTGGTCAACATGTTGATTGGGCTGGTCAGACTTGCTTGGTCAAAGAAATATTAAAATTAGCGACCAACTTTGGTCGCTAATGTGGGACCCAGTAATAACGTTGTAGTAATTATATTATTATTTAAAATATTTTATAAAATATAAATAAATATTATTCAAAATTGGCGACCAAAGTTGGTCGGTTATGAAAGGGGAAGCAAGTAGCGACCAGCTTTGGTCGCTAATTTGGGACCCAGTTATAACGTTTAACAATTATATTATTATTTAAAATATTTTATAAAATATAAATAAATCTTATTCAAAATTAGCGACCAACTTTGGTCGCTAAGTTTAATTTCTAGATAATTAGCGACCAATGTTAGTCTCTTTTCAGGTCAACATTGGTCAAAATTAAAAATCACTTTTATATTTACTAAATAAATAATATAAATGTTAGCCGTTAACACTTTTCTAATACAAGGGATGAATAGTACTACGAAGCGTGCGTGTGTGTCTATATATATATATACTTACGCTATACTATGCACTAATTATAAGTGTATTAGGTAATATTATATTGAATGTAGCTTTTATATATATATAATATATATACTCACGCTATACTATGCACAACGTATAAGTGCATTAGGTAATGTTATATCGAATATATATATTTTATATATATATATATATATATATATATATATATATATATATATATAAAATATAATATATATACTTACGCTATACTATGCACTAATTATAAG